>NC_081528.1:33383182-33683182 GCF_030273125.1 Centropristis striata | reverse complement strand
ACCAAATGTGAGAAAGCTAGACAGCTTTTTTAACTCACGTATGACAGTTTTCATGATTATCCCGATAATGGAAATACACCATGATCAATTATTGTGGGTTTTTTTTAATCATAATCCACAATAAATTGTATATCGTCCCACCAAAGACAGAAGAGAATAAGAAAGAAAGAGACAGGCTTAGATCAAGAACACCAACTTCACAAAATAACTCAAATTAAAGACAACCAACAACAGTGGGGGCTGTTTAAATACATCATTGGTTGCTGAAAGGGAAAAGTGATAAAATAACACAAAGAAAGAGGAAAGGAAACAGTTCAGTGTTCAAAGTCAGTGTTATGGCAGGTTCTTAGCAGGCACAGAACCATGAGCTGCTGCAGGGCCGGTAGAGGAGTAAAAGGTTGTGGGATTGTCGGGCAAGCGTGCAGTCTACTGCTGCGTATACCGAAACTGAGCTCAGGTGGTGTGTGATTATGGCCCCCCTGGTTCGCCACAAACCCACCCATCTACTGTATGAAAAGGCAAGCAGATGCAAAGGCATGCACAGGCCTCCAGGTCTCTGGAGCTTCCAGCTTTGCTTTCATGAAGCCATGCTTACTGTAAGTGACGTGAAGGAGAGCTTCTATAGCATCACTCTGCATATGTGTCTAAAGGAATTCTGTACTTTTCACTGGATCCTGTGAAAAGCCCTGTGTTTCTGTCTGAATGCATTGGATCTCTTGCATCTGTCCTCTTCTGGGCACAGTCCCTGCTTGGCTTCGATCATTGACCCATTTTCTCTGTTGATGGATTAGCTACAAGCGAATCAACCCAAATAAATTGTATCTTCTTTTTCTAATGGTTTTGAGTGCCATGACTCTCACTGACACATGAAAATGTCTATAGAGAAGGATATTAATCAGTAGCCGCTATTGAAGCACCACAATGCTTAATCCCCCCCTTTAATTTATGACGTGTGTGACCAGCATAATCATTTTTACTTCAACTGAACTAAGCGAAATGGCGTTATAATTAGTGTTAATAATTTACACATGGAGCATTTTCACACAGAGAGTTTGTTCTTGATGACCTGATAGCCTCTCTTCTCATACTGTGATAAAATCACAATCTTGTACTGCCTGTAACCCTCAGCCAGCTTTACTCAGGGAGCCGAGACATGAATGGACGACAATGCTGCCTCAGTTTCTCCTCCAAGTAGGAATAGACTAAACTGCTAAATATAACGAAAACATTATGTAGACAGACTCCCACACACTCACTTCCATGTACTTTGTTTTCACACAAATTGCACAGTGTCTTCTTCGCTAAAAGAAGATCAAGAAGAACACAGTTCTCTCCATTTGTGTCTTGAACAAAAACAAAAACAGTAAATAAAACCCTGTATTAGATGCACATAAGTCCAATAACTACTGTTTTAAATAGCACTTAAAAGGACAGGAATAATTAGGAGATACTGAACACTGTGTACGCCAAACAAATGTACAGAAAAGGCTGTGGTGATAAGTAGTAATTAAAATTAAGGGCACAGTGATTAAAAACAGCATTAAACAGAAGTTCAGTCCATGTCATTGCCTAATGTGAACATAAAGGTAAGGTTTATTTATTCTGTTTAAGCATAGTTTTATGAATCAATCCTGAAAGTCTTTGACTATACGGCTCTATTGACTATTGAGTGATAATCAGACCTGTGTGGGTGTAGTGTTACCAGCAGCAAACTACAGTGAATTCTTGCTCTGCATTCATAAACCCGACACACTCGCCCTTACTGGAGCCAACTAGGAATAAAGAGCCAAAAGCATTTACTGCTGATAATTTGCTGTCGGTTTATTTTTATTCATAAAACCCCTGTGCACACATAATATCGAGTATATTTCATTTTGGTGAACTACGAACTCCATTTGACACAAAATACCAAATTAGTCTTAGTTGTAGTAAAGTGGTGCAATTAACAGAACTGCAGGAAACTAAATATCTCAAATAAACTGGTTGAGGAGGGAGGAATGACTCCTTTAGGGTTTAAATCATTTTACTGTAACCATATAATATGCATACTGACACAATCCCTGCCTTAGGATAACAAGGGAATGCCTTGTTTTAACACACAAATAAGAAAGACTTAAACTTAAAATACAAATACCCTCTCGAGGCCACCCAAGAGTAATTTTATTGTAATTTGGCAGGGGCACAGATGAATCAACTTGAGAGAGTTGGTCATTCAGGATTTATGCAGGTCCTCAAAAAATCCACTTATCTGAATCTTAGGCCTGAAAACGCCTTAAATTGTAATTAAGACATATTGACAGAATTGGTTTTGATTATTAAGTTAATGTAATGTCCTCTAAGTGGTCAGTGCATATCTGATTATTCTGGAGTAGTTGTACACTCAAAAAAATGATTCAAGCCCTTCATAGATGTGACACATTAATGTATTGTTTGTCTAATGAAAATATATCAATTAAAATCAAATCAAAAGTAGTTTAAGACGTGTAACCTAAAATGTATTGATTTACTCCCCTGTCCTTCCCTTCAACCCAAAAAGAATGAGTTTCAGTTTTCCAATTCTATGTTTTTAGGTTGAACGAACACAGTTTCTTTATTTTAGCTCTCCTCGACATAAATGAGTTGAGGTAACTCAATTTAAATACAATACATACATGTTTTTAATTTGAGTTCGACCAAATGTAAAAAAGTGAGCTACATTAACTCAAATACATTATATTGCATCGATGCACTTGTTTTGTGTTTGGGCTACATATATTTGTTGGATGGAAATTCTGCCCACAATTGAATCGAGTTCATCCAATGAGTTATTTTTTTGAGTGTATCCAGACTTAAATGTCGTAATAAAAACCAACCTCACTGTAGAGAAATGCAGCTGAGATAGACCATGAGTCTTAGGTAGGAGACCAAACTTTCTGAGCTGTATTTGCTACAAAAACCCCCTCAACATGGTCCTTAAACTGGGCCAAATGAATGCTCCTGTGCCAACAAGAGCTGGTCCACTCTCCAGCAGGACAGGACATTGCCTGACACAAGCCTCTCTAGTGTGTTAACCCCACAAAACACACACCCACACTAAGAGGCAGCAGATAATCAGGGTTCCACGCCCAGTGCAATTAATCACCACATGCCTTTTGTCCTACGGGACTTATCAGTATCTCGGTGCCTGCTCCAGGCTCCTGGATGACCTGCTACACTAACACCTCCGCGCCAGCAGAAAGTCCTGAATACCCCACAGATACTATCCATCGCAGCCCCTTGCCAAGAAAACCACTACACTACTGAAACTTTAATGGAGCTGTGGGATGACAAGAGAGGAGGTCTTCGTTTCCTTCCAGGAATATGACCCCATTCTCTGCCCCTGAGGCACAGAGGTGCCGCTGCTGTACGTGATTCAGTAGAAATTGAGCTCAACTAATCTATCCTTTTATAATTCCTGCAAAGTGCACACATTTTCTTGAACTTGTCGTTCAATCATGTACTGCTGCTGCGTGAATTTCCCCCAGTTAATAAAGTCTATCTGGAAAACAACATTGATGAGAAACGTTAAATGTACACACAGTCAGTGGCGGTTCTAGACCAATTTTACTGTGGGGGCCAAGGAGGGGCCAGTGTTTAATCAGAGGGGCATTGGCACATAAAAAAAAATGGCAAAGATGATATTTAAGCATTTAAAATCTTTGAAAGTCTTGAAAAAGACACAAAATGACCAAAAAAAGACACAAAATGAAAAGACAAAATAACCAAAAAACAACCCACAGAAGACATAAAAATGACAAAAAGACACAAAATGACAAAAAAAAAAGACACAAAATAAGTAAAAAAGACACAACAAACAGACACAAAATTACCAAAAAAAAGACACACAAATGACCAAAAAGACAGAATTGTTAGAATTGTTCCATTGTTCATTGTTATAAATTTATTATTAATTTGACACAGGGGCCACAGCAGGGGCCAAAGGCTTCTTCACAGGGGCAGTGGCCCCTGGAGGCCCCTGTGTAGAACCGCCACTGCACACAGTCCCTTTAAACCAGTGATGTCCTGACTATTTCCCTGTTGCCTGATCAGTTTCTTTCCCCCTCCAAACAAACTAAACAAATAATGAAGGGTTTGTTTCATCTGCGCAAGACAGGTGTTAAGGTGCACTGAGACACATCCCGATAGCTGGCAAAAGGTTCACTTTAAACTGCTTAGAGGCAAAAACATTAATGCTCTCTGCAGTTGTTTTCTCTCTTTCATCCAGTCTGCTCAAGTTTAAGTAACCAAGCTCATAGCTGAGGTAGAAAATGTGTGCGTGAGAGACGAGGGAGAAGAGACTCTCAAGAAACTTCAACAAATGTATAATTCCAGCCAGCGTTTATTAATGAGCCCGTTAACTGCCGGCTCATCCGGGGTAATAAAAGTGAGTGACGGTCGGGCTAAGAGGACAAACGGAGGAGGGGGTGGGCACCATATTTTACTGCCTGTCTCCTTCATCCTTGCCCCAGCCTTGATGAAGAGCGCATATTGGGATTGAAGAATGCATGATGAATGACGCTGCAGGACCTGGGACCTCTCTCTCTATCAGACCAGTCACTCAGAGTGAGCTGTCACCTAGGTTCATGATAGCCGGTGATCTACAGGCTCCAGTGCTGCCACACTGGACCTTCAGCACACTGCGATAGATGTCCTTGCCCCTCTGACAGGAATAAATCTCATAGTAAGGAGAAATGGGTACAAATAGAAGGAGGGGGGTGGGATGTATCTTGCTTCGGTTAGTTGCTCATCTATTTAACGCCCCTTATGAATGACAGGGCATGCTCGGGCTTTATGGCAACAGTATGGCAGATGTGCGATTTGTGTGGGCAGTATTTAACTAAACAAAGTGATATGCAATAGCTGTGCTGTGCTTATGTTCAAGTGTGAGAACAGAAGAGCCGGTTTAATGTGATAAAGCGCCATCACTGACACCCAGGCTCATAAATGCCACCTGCCTCGTGTTCAAATGGGGTTCAAGGACGTGTGTAATCAACTGAAGCACTGTCAGGCCCAGAGAAATGAACCACACTTCTGTATATGAGGTGCAGTGTGCACAATTCACTCAAGTCATGGCTTATATCCATCAGGAAGGTAGAACACATTCATCATGACTTGACAAATAGCATACTCACTAAATTAGAATCAGAATTAAGCACAGAAAGAGGTCTGTAGCCTGAGGTTTGCGTTTCGAAAATAGCCTGGCCTCAATGTGGTTTTACAAGGAGGAGAATCTAGCACATTGTCTTCTGGGATGCCTTCGATTCAGTGTGGCTCCATCTCAAGAAAGAATAGTTTTATTTTGGTTGTAAGTCACCTTGCAGGCAGCAGAGAAAGTGAGTCGAGTTGAACTTGAGGTTTTTCTTTGAAACGCAGAATGAGCTTGCGATTTTATTCATGCTGTTTCATCCCTCTGAGCTCATTGTTTGTCCCTCTCTCTTTTTATCTCTCTCTCGGTCTTTGTCTCTTTCTCCCTCTTGTTCTTTGTTCCTTTGCCTTTCTTGTTATAAACAGAGGCTCTACCGTGTGACATGATAGCTCGGGACCAATATTGTTTTGCCTTTTTTAATTAAAACATTAATCGCTGAACTAGATTAATGACAATTATAACAAATTTGACACTGAAAAGAAGAAAGTGTATCCATGACTACAAGTGTAGCAAAATCAGCCTAGTTGCCAGAAAAACATTGGCCATATACGCTTGTGCAAACTATTCACCTTGATATGAAACAACTTCTGCACACTTTAGCATCAGTACCAAGCTAGTCATGTAAAAAAAAAAAAAAAAAGAGCATCACAACCCAAATAGGAAGGAGCTCGGGGTGGTTGGATGGGTCAGTCAAAGTACTTCCACCCAGGAGACCGGTGTTCTGTGAAACCAAAAGCCAGTGTTGTTATTTAAATTTAATCTGTAAATTAACTTCCGAACATCAAAACATGAAATTCTTTAAGTGGTGTCACTTCTCCAAATCCCAGATTTGATTTGACTTTTTACTTCAGGGTTACATTTTTCGATTTAAACTTTATTTCCCAGTGCTGACGGCTATGCCATTTCTTCCTTTCATTCATTGTGATGTGTTTGGAAGAGATTGATTAATTAAGTTTTGAGAAGATATACACTTTATCTGTCAAGAATCACATTGTCACAATCATTCCATGGAAAAAGGGACCTTTATTCCAACTTTATGTGCTAGCATGTAATGTAACAATCCTGCTTTGATTTCAATAGTCTAAATTAAAGGCTAATTTCAATGAATCAAATTTTGACACTCTTACATTCTTCTGACTGGGTTAAGTTTGAATTGATAACTTTAACCACGTGTTTAAAACAGTGGCCTATAGTGCATTATAGTGAATGTGAGCAATTGAAGTACATCAACGTATCTTTGGTTTACAGAAACCTACAATGACAACATTTCTTCTGGCAACAGGGTCTAGCAAAATGTGAAATAACATATTTGTCTTTTCATATATTTGTGCATGCTCCATTGGTAATAAATTGGAACTTACTTGGAGTGTAATTCCATTAATCTAGAAACTGTGTGATGCGTAAAAGAGCTAAGGAAAAGAATTTCTACTAAGGGTGGCAATTACTCAAATGCAATACAATATGGTCATGGCTCCATAGCCGTGCTCTCTACTCCAAAGCAATCCATTTACACCAATACACAGAACTGTTGCTCTATTTATTCATCTGTAAAAAAGAAAAGAAAGAAAAAAGAAGCTGTGTGGAGTGTGCATCATGAGTGTGAACCACACACACAGGGAGAGACACTAAATTAAGACATGATTGCAAAGGAATCATAACTAACTTAAAGCGTACTCTTAACTTTAACACTTATCTGCTCTACTCTACTGCCCTTACTTTTTAACTACACAATGTTTGACTTGTGCTTTTTATTATTTTATCTCTTTTTTTTATCCTGCTGTATCTTATTTTATCCTATTTATATTTTTATTCATATTTCCCTGTTTTAATTGACTGTTTTTACTGTTTTCAATTGTGTCTTGCTGTTTTTAATGTGTATGTAAAGCACTTTGAATTACCTTGTGTTGTATTGTGCTATACAAATAAACTTGCCTTGCCTTGCCTTGCCTTAAAGCATCACTAAACTTAAGCCCATGGTTAGATTTGATGTGTTTTTCAGAATGTGGGATATATTCAGGCACATGGAGGTGACCTTTGAGGCACCTGCAGGCTGTATGATGAGGGGGAATTCTGGGAATGAAGCACAGGACCATATTGAGTGGAGTCACTTCTACTCCGACAGACTGTCACATACAGTACAGTATGAGCCCCATCACTGGAGGTTTGCTGTTTGTGTGTCTGTGTGGTGTGCTCGCAGAAGTGGAGGAGTGTAATACTGCCTGCCAATACAGCAAGTGCAGAGATAAATGTGATGGAACAGTTTGGTGAAGGCCCAATGATAGACACATACAACGCTCATATGAAGAAGTATTGATTCGGCATCAAATGGTGGCCTTGTTCAGAGCCCATTTTACCTCATTCTGACAGCTTTTTCTGCCTCGGGTCTGCAGTCCATGCACACACTCATGCGACTCCCACTTGATGAGTCAGAGATATACATCATATGCCATGTGTTTATGAGCGTGTGTGTGTGTGTGTGGGAGGGGGGGGGGTTTGGAGCAGGGCTGTAATTAAGACCAACATAATCTTGCAAAAGTCAAGTCCAAGATCTGATCAAAGTCAAGAACAATCTAGGACAAATTGAGTCATTTTCAAGACCATGATGGCAATTTTTCTTTGCAATTCCAATATAGTGATTAAGGAGTTAGGATGGATAGAAGTAAGATCTCAATAAACAGTACTGATCTATTTTTTAACATCAAACTAGTATAATGCATTATGTTGGCAGCCAGGAACAACAAGTACCTACCACAGCCCTGGTTTGAGTTAGAAATGTGCAATGTCACACTGATTAAAAAAAGGTTCACCCTGATAGTACTGGAAACACCTCTCCATAAAATGTCAAGTTTTTTGATGAAATAACTGCTTTGGCTTCCAGTTTAATCTGCGTTTCCAGGAAGTAGGATAGATGTCCACTCAGTTGTTTGGAGTGTGGGAGGGGGTCAGAATCTCTGCACAGGCACATAAAGTCCATTAAACACTCAAAAATTGTTTTATAATATCCAGTAGCATCTAAAAACAATGGTCAGTTAACATCTTCCAAAGGCTAAGGCCTCTAACACGTACAAGAACAGAACAAACTATTTTTTTTCCTTTATAACACTTAAACTTGCTACAGTAATGAGCAAAGATAAGAGAAAGTTAAAGTAGCACTTTACTCTCCCACCAATAATCTCACAATGCCTGAGATGTATTTTGTGACCCCACCGATGGATCTCAGCTCTATAGAGATGTAATGAATTGTCATGGTCTCACAATAAAAAAAATAATACACATCCCTGTTGTGATTTATTAACAAATATAAGACTTTTGACTTGGGTTTTGTTTTGCCACTTATATAAATAGTTTGTGTTTCCAACATTTAGAATTCTGATGTAATATATCTCCACCTGAATACTCACATGAACTACATTAAAAACGGTTCCTTTTTAAGTACCATTTAAGAGACAGACAATAACATTTACAAAAACTATTCTTGTTTCACCTTTTCACCCCGAAAACTATTTTCTGTGCCCAGTAGTTTTATAATGGAGGTTTAAATCCCTGGAATGCATCAGTTGGCTTGAAAATATGCCAAGTTGAGAAAAATCAATGTGGAGAGACTCACTCACTCACTCACTCACTCTCTCTCTATCTCAGTTGCACAAGCACAAACACACATTTACAGTTTTTCTTACCCTTTTAGTATTACTTCAATATCCTGCTTTGGATGGCAAAGTGATGCCAAACTTACAGCCAAACTGTGGCTAGTCCGAGCTTGGCGAGCTGCAGCCACTTGATTCTGCAGTGAAGTGAGGCCAAACTAAAAGTTGGGGCATAGTTTAACTTTTGGCAGGACATTGTGGCTGGACAATACCGACAGCCAGTCCTGTGACTCCCATGCCATGCTGACCTATGTTCCAAATTTTGTCCTGCCTTAAACACATGAAGATGCCGCCTGACTGCAGTAAGATGCTGGTGTGTTTTTCTGTATAGAAGCGGAAAATCGTATTGCTGATGTGGAAGATAGCAACGCTAGCATGATCAATGATAACAAAGTGCTAAGACAGAGAGTGGAGCAACTTTGGAGCCGTGTTGATGACCAAGAAAACTGAGGGAGGCGTAAAAACATTCAACTGATTGGACTGAAAGAAGGAAAGAAACGGGGATTGCAATGAATGACTACATAAGGAAAATACTGAACGAAGGATTGGGGCTACAGGCGGACGAATATGAGATCGAAGTGGGGGACCCAGGCCAGGTGACAACCAACCACCGCGGGTGATAATGGTGAAATTTCTACGCTACACGGCTCAGCAGAAAGTTTTGACAGCAGTAAGAAAAAAGAGAGAGGGATACGGTGGGAGGACTGCACTCTCTCAATCTACGAAGATATGACCAAAGAGCGCTCCGACATACGAAGGCGGTTCTCCCCGATAATGAAAGCTCTGTGGGATCATCAGGTGAAACACACACTGGCACAGCCGGCAATTCTGAGGTTCACTTGGAAGGGGAAGAGACTGATCTTTACCAACCTAAAGAAAGCTGAGGTCTTTGTTCGGGAAAACATGCAAAGCACGGAGAACGACTGACTGAATGACATGAATATGAGGGAGAGTGGAACTTTATTTTGAAGGCACGTCGAAGACGCAGACTCTGGGGCGCTGCTGTGACTGGGCGGTTGGTGAGAAGAGGAGAAGGTACCGTCTATAGGACCTACACGGACTGGAATCAGATTGAGCCCTAGGCTTACTACACTGTCATTGTTTTTTGAGTTACTATCATTTGTTGTTACACGTGTCCTGGTTCTGGGACACTGGTTTTGGAGGCATTTTCATTTTAATTTACCCAAAATGAATCATAAGGCTTCAAGATGGTATGAGATGTGTCCTTGGACAAAGAATAATGGTTGTAGTAATCTCAAGATGATGGGAGAAAGATCTGTCTTGTACACTGGATGAAAAAACATGGGAAGGGATTCTTTACAACACTGAAGACTATATAGCTTTATGGCTTTAATTAATAATGATCTATGTTGGAAGTGTGGGGCAGAAAGTGGCACATTTATCCATGATGCATTATGGGAATGTTCTAAGATCCTCCCCTTGTGGGAAAAAGTTATAGATTATATGAGCAAATCATTAAATTGTGAACTTCCCAGGTCACCAAGACTATGTCTCCTTAGGGACAGAACTATGTCAACCCTGTTGAACAAATACAGTTTTAGAATATTAAAAACTGGCCTAATAACATGTGCACGGACTGTTCTGAGGTGTTGGAGGGAACCACAAGCTCCCACACTGAGTCTGTGGAGAACACAGATGATGGAGACTGTGGCATGTGAGAAGATGTTGGGTAGATTAAATTGTGAAAATGATATGATAAAAGAAAAATGGGATAGTTTTGGTAGGCAGATGTGTTAATTTGCTTGCCTGGCCTACTCCCTTGCCTATCTTGTTTTTAGTTAATTTATTTTCAGATTTTGTATTTTATTTTATTTATTTACTATTACTATTGTATTTTTTATGACCTCCATCCTGTCTGTTTTGTTTGATGTTCGTTTGTTTGTTGTTAAAATGAAAAGATAATAAAAACTTTGAATTAATATATTAAAAAAAGTTCATACGCCTTTTTATAGTTAATGCGCTAGACAGGAGATGGAAACGTTCTGACGTAGCGAACATTTATCTCACATGACTGATCAGCTGTTTCCGCTCGGACATGAAAGAACAATTATAAATTGCCCCATTGAGACCAATTCTTGATGACATATTTCTCTCATGGGTGGCCAAAGTTGTCTGATTAGCACCCTCTTTTTTAATTATTTTTCCTCTCTTGCTCAATCTCTTCTTCTTCTACTGTTTACTGATGGATTAGCCTACAGCAACACATTACACTGCCATCTTCTGACCAAAGGATGTTTAAGCAGCTTTGTTTATTTGCTCTAAACCAGTTGATGGAGATGTCCCTTATTCGCATTTTCTTTGATGCAACATTAAAAATGTCACTTCAAAATCGATTCGACTTTAATGGAAACACAGCTAATGTCAGAAAGTGTCAGACTATGTACTGATACCGTATGTCCTGCTGATAAAGGATAACAACCTCAGAAAGTCAGAACTAATCTCAAATACAGATGTGTGTCAGTTTTGGGTGTAAAATTATGGAATGGACTAAATGATGAAATAAATATGTGTAATTCTATGTTAGTTTTCAAGAAGACTTTAAAATCTAAAATTATCAAGGGTTACAATGAAATTTGATTGAATTTGTTTTTTTAGTTTAAGGTATCATGTGTTTTGTAACAATGTGATTTACTCAGTATATAATGTAATGTATATAATGTAATGTATATGCATGTAGATGGTACAGGAGAGGCAAAAATAAGCCTTGGGGCTTCAGCCTGTTCCTTTTTCGGTTGCTGTCTGATGGATTCTTTTGTAAAAACATGATTTTATTTTGTTGTCTTTTTTTTGTTGTTTTTTGTAACCGAAATAAAGCATTCATTCATTCATTCATTCAACCTTCGCAATATAGCAAATGAGCATATGCACACAAACCCACATATGACCTAATAAAATATTATCATGCACACAACCTCTATCCCTTATGTATTCACATGTGTCATGGATGTCGTGTCAACAGAAAGGGATCAAAGACACATTCCTGCTAAGGCAGCTTAATGCTCAGGATCCCTTTCACAGCAATTAGCAGCTGACACGAGCAAATAGGATTGTAAAGCATATACTGCTCCCTGCCGATCATTAGGCCTTTGAGACCAGCAAGACTGAAACATTGTGGGAGGAGGTTCAAGTGTAATAGGATCAACAAAGCCTGAACAGTAAGTGACAATAAGTGGCTTATGATATATCATATGTCAAATCCGCTACAAAGTCACGTATGATTCATATGTGTTGTGCACCTGCTGTCAGGCGTCACACACTGAGGCTGCAGGGATGGAAGGGCGCTGCCTGTCCATCTCGACATGGTTTGCCGGCAGCTGACGGCGTGTTTTATGAGGGGCGCTCAGTTTCCAGTGAAGGATTTTAATGAGAAACATCTGTCTTCTTTTATGCATTAGATGATTAACATAGCGTTGACGACCTCCTCCACACAATCGTGAACTAGTGAACTAAGCACATCAGGGCTCAGTTCACTGGTGTGTTTCACAGTGTGAGTTCAGTCACCCACCCACATGTGTATACATACTGTGTGCTGGGAATTGCTTTTTCCCGGAGTTGTGCATTAACATGAGTGGGACAAATAAAAAATGTAATTTTTATGAGGCATTTTGTTTTGTTTGTGTGGAAGTTCCCAATAATAGAAAAAAAAAAAACTACCCTTTAAAAAACAAAAAAATGTGGAAAACAGCTGTGGAATAAGTTATGTCTTGTACTGATGCCTATGAATGCTAATTTCCAATAAAAAAAATATATAAATAAAAAAAAAAAAAAAAAAAAATAACTATGATGAAGTATGGTTATTTTAAACTATTCCTTGATTGTATTTTCAGAATAGTTACTATATCCAGTTAAATTGCTGCTGTGATACAAAATGATATACCGTAATAGAACATTTTAGCCGTATTGCCCACCCCTACACTGGAATGAACGTTACGTTTTTATTATGACTGGTAAGAAACGTTTTAAATCAACAAAGTGAAAGCAGATATAAAAATCATTATAAAGTCATCATAATAAATTCTGAAAAGCAGGTTTGGGTCATGTAAAAATAAGTGTTTTTAGACTTTTGAACACTTAGACATTTTATCAAGAAACTTAAAAGTTTAATTAAAAAAATCTTAAATTAAACTGTTCCTTTGATCTGTGAAACATAAAGAAAAAGTCACCACAAGCCCACAAGACAGAAAGCCAGATGTATGCCTTTAACATGAGTGGGACAAATAAAAAATGTTATATTTATGAGGCATTTTGTTTTGTTTTGTTTGTATGTATGGAAGTTCCCAATAAAAGAAGAAAAAAAAACTATGATGAAGTATGGTTATTTTAAACTATTCCTTGATTGTATTTTCAGAATAGTTACTATATCCAGTTAAATTGCTGGGTCATGTAAAAATAAGTGCTTTTAGACTTTTGAACACTTATAACAGACATTTTATCAAGAAACTTAAAAGTTTAATTAAAAAAATCTTAAATTAAACTGTTCCTTTGATCTGTAAAACATAAAGAAAAAGTCACCACAAGCCCACAAGCCAGACGTATGCCTTTTCAGACATGCTCTGTTTTATAAAAGCTGACATTACAGCAGCTGACTGAATTTGGCTCCAAGCAGCGTATTTGTTGCTTCATACTGAAGAAAGCATATGCCATGAACACAGCTAGGTATAATGAGTAATACATACACTATGAATCACTTTGGGATACAGAATTAGACTAGAAAGATGTTAATCACTGTATTAAATCAAACTGTCTCCTGTCTTTATGAAAGCATACAAATAAACATGCTCACAGTATTTGACCTTATAGCTCACAAAGGTAGAGAGAAATAATTTATCTTTACAGTTTCCATAAAAACTGCATTGTATTCATGTATAAACCTCTATAAAGTTAACACAAGTCACATGTGTCCTTCAATGGCCCAGTGGCCATAAATGCTCAACACAGAAAACCCCAGTAAATGTTCTGTGCCAACAGAATGATGTCGCCTAGCTAGTTGCATAACAGGAGGCAATCTCAGTGCGAGACCTGCAGCTCAGAGCAAGAGAGACGGAGAGTCAGAGCCGCTGGATCATGAAGCCCGGCAGAACAGTCTGCAACATATCAGGCAGACATTTTCAATCAATTGCAGAGATCTGATCAGAAACCAATCTGTTGACTATTTTACAAGGTGTGGACCAAGGTTATTATAGTTAACGGAAACTAACGAAATAACGAAAACTAGAATTGAAAAAACATTTTCGTTAACTGAAATAAAAATAAAAACTAGACTTTTTTTATAAATGATAACTAACTGAAACTGTATTGTGTGGTTACAAAACAAACTTAAATTATAGTGAAAATGTCCTTAGTTTTCGTTTTTGTCAACTTTTTTCATTCATAATTCAGTGTTTCTATTTGAATATGCAACACATAGTAAATATGTTTACTGAGACTGGGATGTCTACACTCGAACCAAAATTCAAAACACTCAGAACTGTAAGAGTTAATAACCTTATTGGGGCTGAGATGGATAAACCAAAGTACATAAAGGCAAAATTCATTATGACCTCTTTGAATCTGGCACCCAAAACATAGCCCATTGCAAAAAAAACTAAAACTAACACTAAAACTAATAGAAACTAAACTAAAACTAAGCATTTTCAAAAACTAAAAACTAAACTGAAACTAGAAAATTCACTCTAAAAACTAACTAAAACGAACTGAATTTGAAGACAAAAATTCACAACGAAATTAAAACTAAAACTAATGAAAAATCCAAAACTATTATAACCTTGGTGTGGACGAGCTGTCAACTCAACTATTTTAACCCACTGAAAACTACGTCCAGTATGTACAGCGTTCTGGTTGGAATAAATAGCATTATATAGGAATCCGTGAAATAGCTACGGATTCGCTTAACTCAAAATCTGTGGAATAGCCACGGAATCACTCATTACATTACATTACATTACATGTCATTTAGCAGACGCTTTTGTCCAAAGCGACTTACAATAAATGCATTCAACCTGATGGTACTAGACATAGACCACAGGAATCAAGTAAGTTCCTCAAATTCACTCAAATTTCCGTGAAACTGACACGGATTTCGCTGCAATGCAAGTTAATGACAGTCATAGCCCCTTGGCTATTCATGGTCCAAGTCACGTGACTTTCAAGGTCCCGGCGGTCAGAACAAAAAACATAGCGGACATTTCTCTAATTTTTAGTGAAAAAAACAATATTTTGACTTAGTTTCTGCATAAAAATGGACTTTGATCACATTTCTAGTGAGAAATTTATGTTTTATTTTCTAAATATTCACTCAGTGAATGTACATAATCATGTTGTATGTTGGAATAGCCACGGGATATGACTGTCATTAACTTGCATTGTAGCGAAATCCGTGTCAGTTTCACGGAAATTTGAGCGATTCCGTGGCTATTCCACAGATTTTGAGTTAAGCGAATCCGTGGCTATTTCAGGGATTCCTGTGAGACCAGGTTGCAAGGTGTGGACGAGCTGTCAACTCAACTATTTTAACCCACTGAAAACGACGTCCAGTATGTACAGCGTTCTGGTTGGAATAAATAGCATTATATAAGGGAAACAGTACACTTGCTATTTATCAGGGGCAGCAGTGACCGTCCCCAACCTTCTGTTCAGTCTCAACCCTCAGTGCACTAACAGACGTCTCAATGCATGGCTGACTAAGTGCACAGACCCACTCCACTTCCACCCATCTCTGTAAGTTAATGCTAGGTCGACAGGTCCTGGCTCAGTGCTCAAGAAACACCTCAGCTTTGTCCAACACTGAAAACTCGACACTGAGTTATCTATCAGCATGCCTCTCACTCTACATTGTCTCATTCGACAAAACACTGTTGAAGACACAAAGAAGATACGTCAATTCCAAACATTAAATCACTAAATTCAATTCAACCGTTATGTAATGCCTGCAAGCACCATATGATCATATCATCACTAAACCTTCACAAGTTGTGACAAGCCTCTTTATTAATTACTTCACGATAAAAAAACCTCCTTTATCCAGACGTCCCTGCCAAGAACACAGTCCTTGGCAGAGCAAATATAGAGGGCAGCATCTTCCTCTGCCCTCTGCCAACCAGATCAGATCCCAGATGGGCATCGAAACCACACACACTTTGCGCAGTTTATTAATGCACATTTACAGCCCTTCCTGTTTGTTCGAGGAGGAAAGGTAGCAGAGGGAGAGGAGGCGGGAGGGAAGGAGGAGGAGTGAAGGAATGTGTACAGTTTTAAAGAACAGGAGTAAGAGGTGGAGCAGAGTAAAGGAGGGTGACCTTAAAACAGCATCTGTGTAAGTCTCTTTAGAGTGTTTGCAGCAACACAAACAGTCTTAGAATGTGTTATTCATTACAGATCAATATTTTACAGAGAAACAGAAGAAAGCAGAGAAAAGAGAGACAGATTTGAAGTCGAAGTGGGCAACAAAATAATGGCAGTGTTGCCACCTTTACCACATTTTTCTGCAACTGTTTGAGCAGATTTCTTTCACTTTTTAGGTGCTGTACATGACATTTAGAGCAAAATTCAGTCTGAGCAAATAGAAAGTGATCAGTGTTTGGAGACATGATGCTTTGTGAATATTTTGATTATTTTCATCACAGAAATGACTTTACCTATACAATTTAACATGTTCCTGTCTGTGTCTTACTGTACAGGTTGAACGAAATCAGGTAGAAAAAGATGGAAACAAAGAGGACTGACGCAAATAAAAATGAGAACAAGAGGGAAAAGATCGAACAAAAGCTTCTTCCATTGCTGCATAAGTGAATAAAATAGAAAATACACTATCAGAGAAAAGGATTACGCTGGTATTATGGCTAACCCTTCTGCTACATTAACAAGTGAAGAACACACTGTCAATTCCAATTGACCCAAGAGTCCCAACTAGCTTGGCCTTGATGCAGGATTACATAAAGGATTCAAATCCAGGCATTCAGAGAGAGGAGATTTAGGAACAGCTAACGCCAACGCTATCTGAATCATCAAAAATATGGGATTAGTGTTTGATGGCTCAGTTTCCTGATGATGCATTTTAAGAGGGACAACACACACACACACACATACTCACACACATGCACACACATACACACATGCATGCTTTTAGTTGTTTTGCTTGTGTCAAGTTGGGAAAGCATCCAGGCATTTGTTCAGCTTTGTGATGGGAACCACAGCAAGGGACGAGCTGAACTGGAACAAACAAGGTTTGTTCCAGAACAACAGTCCTTGTTGGAGACACTGGTTCTTCTGAAGTTACTTTTCTTGTTCACTAATTCTATTAAAATGTCAACACCCATACCACATCTTGTGCAAAGCCCTACACTGTAAATGAAGATGCTAATCCTTAATACATTTTACAAAATTACTGTAACATGGAAAATTTCCTGATTTCAAGCAAGGACTTGAAAACAACCCAGAAATGCAGTTAATCTGACCCAGAAAGCGATATAAATAGATCCATGCTGTACTTTGGAAAGTTTGGCTAAACTAGAAATAGAGATTATGTCGTGATTTTTGTTTTTTGTAGCTTTGTAGAATGATCCTGACTGCAGCAGCAGACCAACCCAGGTTAAATTTGTCTCACAGAGCAAACCAGGGCACATCGGGTGCACCATTGTCTTTGTTGCCCACTATTTAGGATATGAAGTGAAACATATTTTCCAAGTCTTGTGGTCTACCGGTTGGATCCTGTTCGCTCGCAGCTGTTCCCCCAGCCTGAACATATCCTACTACATCAGCCAAGTCATCCCAGCTGTTCACCTATCATGTGCTGAACACACTGTCCTAAACACACGCACACACACATGGGAAACCAGAAGAAAGCATGTTCAGGGCGACAATGGCAGGTGGAGCTGGTGGCAGTCATCAGTGATTGTGATGCCAAAACATTTGTGTAACGATGACTGTATCTGAAGGTATCCGTTGGATTTGCTAACAAAGAATCCTGTTTATGGCATTTGGTTTTACTATCCAAGTCCGTCTGTAGATCCAGACACGCGATGCTCCACTGTTCTGTGTTGAGACGTTAGGTAACCAGTCAGATTTTTACCTTCAATGTTTTGCTTTCCTCTCAACTGTCATGACTTTTTTACGCATGAATCTTTCAGTGCCCAATAGCTGTCCACAGAAAAGGTGACTGTCTCATTTTGTCACCCTGTCCAAATACTACACAACCTCTGAAGACAGTCTGCCAGCTCTGTGAAAATAACAACCTGTTCTGTGAGCTCTGTCACTTTGAACAAATCAAACCAGAGCTGTAGCACGTAACACCCACGTCACAGCATGACTGCAATGACTGCAATGACTGCCCCGCTGCTGATGGTGACGGTGAGGTCATGATCATCATGCCTTTCCGTGTGTGTGTGTGTGTGTGTGTGTCCAATATGCTTGTGTAACAAATATCACAGTGCATACTGCAATGTGTGTAGGCGGGCTTGTCTGGAGAGTCCATCTGCCCAAGGGGCCTCAGGGCATCTGGAGACCGTGCATGCACATGTGTGTATATAATGCACATACACAATGTAAACAGAGACACAACTGTCAACTGTCAAATAATCAACTATGACATTTTATCGGATCATGTTATGGGAACCACAATTACTTGTGATATGAAGGCAGACCATCCAATGTCTGATACAGCTTCACTGTATGCACATAATTAGTAATGCTGTAGTCATGCTTTTACTTTCTGCTGTGGGCTACTTGTGTGTCCATACATTAAGAGCAGAATAATAACAAATCTTGTTGGAATAATTGGCAGAGAGAGATCATGGAGAGATAATTCTGTTACAATTAACCCTGATTAACTCTCTAAACCTCAAAACCAGCATGTTCATATCATCAATAAAAACACCCAAATTTTATCACAAATAGAAACTGTAAAAACCTGCATTATTAGGTTTTCACGGTTAGTGTCTTTAATCGTAAACATATAAAGATAAGTTTTTAACGCAAGCCTCAAATGACTCCGCTGAGACCAACAATAAGGTGACAAAAATACAGTAAAAATACAGCTGTGGTTTTTACACAGAGCAGAGAGGAGAGGACAAGAGAGGTTGTAAAGGGCATTTCGGATCAAAGTCCATTATTCATTTAATTTTATTGTGATTTATGGCATTGTATCTGTGTATATATTTTACAAAAGATGTTTCTTAACTCTGTCCTTCGAGACAGGATTGTGATTATGTATTTCATTAAGAAATGAGGCCACAGTGGGTAAAATGTGACCGGCCAAAAATGTCCTAAAACTGCTTGGGGTTCAGAGGGTTAAGATGCTAATCATAATCATAATAATGTTTTTTTGGTAAAGTATACTTAGTTTTGTGCATGAGCTGAACATGGTTACATGAGTCTGTGTATGAATTTATGTCTCTCTATCTCTATATGGTTTGTGTTCAATATTTTCTGTGTAACGTGTTTGTATGTGTTTAACCTGCCTTAAGACATGTAGACTGCTCTGGTCTTATCCCAAGTGGCACTCTGTGCATCTTAAAACTAATTCACTCCAGCAAACGCTGTCCAAACACATGCAGATGCAATCCATTGCAGGGCCAACTTCAGGGCACGAATCTCACTTCTTTACTTATTTCTGGCTTCAGCTAATAGCTCTAGATGTTAATTGATTATGTGTCCCCCTAGAATTAATGTGGAACAACAGGCGAATAAATTAAACAATCCTCTTGAAGGGCGCAGAGAAAATAGCACCTGATGAATTCCTCCAGTATAGCCTTCTATACTGAGGATTTAGCTAAAGCTGCTTGACTGCAGAGCAACTACAAATACATCCAGGAAAAAGAAAAGAAAAGAAAATAACTGAATGAGATGAGATGAGAGCATGCTCAAGATATAAAATGCAATGTCCCTGTAGTTTATCAAATACAGTGTGTCACGAGTAGTATGTTACACTTAGAATCTTAACAGCAAACAAATGTTTGGAGTGAAGGACAGTGTGATGAATAAAGTATGGCTACAAAGAGCTGTAATTCTGAGTCGAGTGCAGTTCTGGTTCTGAGTCTTTACCTTGTGCGTGCGTGTGTGTGTGTGTGTGTGTGTGTGTGTGTGTGTGTGTGTGTGTGTGTGTGTGTGTGGAGGAGGTAGGATGGGCATTAGTTGATGCTACCAGCGTTTTATGACTACACAGAACCCATTACACAGTTGAGGAGTACAGCAGAGGGAGATGGAGAGAGGATTTAGCTCTACACCGAGACATGAATTATGCAGCTGGGCCATCCAGAGATGTAGCTGTGTATCTTTTATAAATGCCTTACACTGGCAAAGCAAGTTTAGCTAACATTTCCTCCCGCCAGTCAGCGCTACACGTTGAGAAAGAGGAAAGAGAGAGAGAGAGCGGGAGAGATAGAGGAGAAAAAAAGGAGGGAGGGTATCTCAGCAGAAGCTTCTGGCACCACCCCTGATAAAAACTGACATCCGAGAGCGATGCAGCAAAAAGGGTTCATTCCATCCGTCTTGAGCACTGCACTTGAAGGATTTGGAGATGATACATGGAGTAGAGATCTCCCTCCCACTTTGATCCCAAGGGTGGGTTTTACAAGAATCATACTCGGTCATAAGCATAATAGAACAAAGTGTGCCATCTGTGTGAATTTGCGATGGATGAGCAGGGTCATCCTGCTAAGATCTGCAGATGGACCAATCAAAAGCACAAGTTTAGTTAGTGGCCACTCATTTTGTCGAGCATTACACCCTGTGATTTTAAGCACAATCCAACATGGTCTCACTGGAATCCGTGGAATAGCCACGGAATCACTCAAATTTCCGTGAAACTGACACGGATTTCGCTACAATGCAAGTTAATGACAATCATATCCCGTGGCTATTCCAACATACAAAGTGATTATGTACATTCACTGAGTGAATATTTAGAAAATAAAACATATATTTCTCGCTAGCAATGTGATCAAAATCCATTTTTATGCAGAAACTAAGTCAAAATATAGATTTTTTCACTAAAAATGAGAGAACTGTCCGCCATGTTTTTTGTTCTGACCACGGGGACCTTGAAAGTCACGTGACTTGGAACACCAATAGCCACGGGATATGACTGTCTTTAACTTGCATTGTAGCAAAATCCGTGTCAGTTTCACGGAAATTTGAGTTATTCCGTGGCTATTCCACGGATTTTGATAAGCGAATCCGTGGCTATTTCACGGATTCCTGTGAGACCAGGTTCGCACAATCACATATAAGAGCTCCAGAAAGGAGCATGAGGCAAATGTGTGTGCATGCTTTTATAAGTCTAGGTGTCTTTGTACTGGCATGCGAGTAAGTGTTTGTGAAAAAAGAGAGGAAAAAAAACAGTGTGCATGTGTGTGTGTCCAACACTGAGTCGAGCTCCAGGCTAGGTTTACTATCTGGTGTTTACAGAGCGCCTGATCAGAGGGATTACAATTACACAGGAACTGCTTAAGACAGCTGCTTTACTCAGCGTTATCAAACCACCCACACTCGCCATACGCTGACACCCCACAACACACACAACAAGTGGTAAATGGAAATCTACACCCTTCCCCGGTATTTACAAGCACTTGCAGTAGCAACAGGTGACTAACCAGGGTGCTGGTTGTTTTTTATTGACAACATTTCTCCAGGGATTACTGGCATCCAGACATTTGTAACAACAAGAGTCAGACTGTGTCTGAAAATAGAATAATTTTTCAGTGTGTGTGCTGTCTCAAAAGAACAGTTTATACAGAGCTTTACGGCAGTTTCCTGTTACTGTTCAACCTTTAGGTGCTAATAGGAATCCATATGACAGAGGCCATCAACTAGATATATGAAGCTGTATTTATAGTGATGCAAGAGATTAACAGGTCTCTTGCCAAAGATATCATAGATTTATAGTTCAGTGTCTCATTTCACCAGTTGATAAGGCCACTGACACAGTAGACGGATGGATCATATCATATGTTGTTTTGCAATAAACATGCTATATAACTAGAGTCACATCCATGTAACACTGTCTCACTTTGTCTGATTACAACTTCTGTGCAATCAATGGCCCTCATTTATCAAATGAGCATAGAAACCAGCGCAGATCTGAGCGTATATTTCGTCTTATGGCAGGGTTCACGTGGGATTTATAAAACGATCATATCTCTCCAATCACAGCGTAAGAATGATCGGCTGTTGATAAATGTGGCGGCTTGAAACAAGCGTAATTTGAATACCATCCCCTAATATATACCCGATTCAGATGGCTCACCTTGAGAATTTACAACACCAAAGGACGCAATATGGCCAAAAAGAAGATTTTTTTCCCCCTAAAGTCAGCTATATTAGCAAAGTGCACCATTACAAATAACAACAGGAGCGAAATAGACATATTACAGAAAAATACGCAGCGAGGGAGGTTTATGAAATAAATGTACTTATAGTTATATACTCAAACAAGTTCGGTGAATATTTTACATTTGGAGCACAGACTTAAAAGTTTTCACAGCCCTTTGGTTGAAGGAGGGAAACAATGTTTTAAAGTAAGTTTTAATTAAAAAAGAAGAGGAATTTCTCAGAGTCAGAAAGTGAAACACTGACGTCCAAAAGCTGCAACAGAACAAACTGGTTTTGTTTGGCAGCATAAAAAGTGAAAATGAAGTAAAACAGTGGTGCTGGCAGCAGAGTAACAGTGGAGCATTTAACTCCCGGTGATGTTGGAGTAATTCATTTATACATCGTGATATATAAAGCCTAATAGCCTATATAATATCTAAATATTGTAATTATTATGATGGAGGGATATTATTCCCTTCTTTGCATATAGTAATAATTCTGTCCCAGTCAGAGAAGCGTGTGGCAGCGCTGATTTGAAATGTTTCTATTCGGCCAGAACCGCTGGTGAAGGAGCGATGATGCGGCGGTGTCCGAGCCGGATAACGGTAAACAGCAGAAAACAACAACATTTAATAGCCTCGTCTAGTATTCTGTTTAAAGAATTTCACGGTCGCATGCTACAATAGTCAAAGAAAATTAACTGAACAAAGTTGTCACTCATCTTGCGATAACAATGTGCTATCCTACATTGTAACAAGAGCGTGTGGATAAAGCATTACATTGTTGTAATTTTACTTATTTACTTGTTAACAATGCAGTCATAAAACACACCAGGGCTACATTGACGTTACATCACTGCCAGCAAACTTCACGGAGAACAATGAGAGCAAACAGCAGCACCAAAATTTCCAAAGTTCTGTGGTCTAGCTCAGGTGAAAACCCAATTCGATGATACATTAGTGGGTTGTTGACTACTGGGCCTATTACTGTAACTGGTAAGCTAAAGCTAAAATGATCTCACATCACCTGTTCAAATGACTTTAGCTGTAAAGATAACAGACACTCAAATGTCCTGCTGTTGCTACAGGCGTGGACTAACCACAAACACTTATGAGAAACATTGGAAAGCATATTTAGCATTGTTTGCATTAAAAACTATATATATTGTTTGCCTGGTGGCAATCTGTTGGTGTGGGGAACAGATTTCAGTGTATTTAGGGAACACACAAGTAATTTAAGCATGCTGCTCTGATCTGGCTCAAAATAATGATTATTTGCTTAAACCGTAGCTGAAACCAGTGAGGGAAAGCTGGTGATATGCGGCACAGTAGAATAGATAGATAGATAGATAGATAGATAGATAGATAGATAGATAGATAGATAGATAGATAGATAGACAGACAGACAGACAGACAGACAGACAGACAGACAGACAGACAGACAGACAGACAGACAGACAGACAGACAGACAGACAGACAGACAGACAGACAGACAGACTTTATTTATCCCAAGCTGGGAAATTACAGTGTAGCAGCAGCATTACACACATAGACAATGACAACACAATTAAATTAAAAAAAGAACAACCTAGGCATACTTCAAGCAATAAAATATAAAAATACAATAAAATACAATAAAATATAAAGTGTCTAAAGAAGGAGTAGAATAGAATTCCAGTGCAGAATAAATATGAATATACAGTATAAAAATGTTGGTGCTATGAAACAAATAAGAATAAAACCACATTGGTGTTGGTGGTTTCAGGTTGTCCCAGCAACTATCTGTAACACAACACAACTTAATCCTTAACACCTGGAAAGAGAGCCGCCAAAATATTTATTGATGTTGTGCGAGCGAACGACAGCTATGGGAGGGACGTGTGAGATGAAGGAAAGGGCCAGTTGTTGATGATCCCCGTGTGAAAACGGTTCTGTAACCGAAAACCGCTTGTTACCCTGCCACACTTTTCTAGAAGAGTCTACACTGCCACGCCAGGGGAGCAGCTGGTGAAACGCGCTGAAGTCCTCTGTCGTAGGTTAAGCTCCAGTTTCATATTTTTGTATGACTTCATTGATTTCATTCATTTATTCACTCATTGATTGATTCCTGATGGATGAATGAAAAGCTGAAATAATCAGCCAGTGTCTTCATTCTCTTCCACCTGCACAGAGAGATTATTGTTATTCCCTCATTAATGGTGCCACAGCTGTTTGGAGGGCCTTGTTTGTGTGTATATTAACAGCCAACACTGACGAGCAGGAGCCAAGGCCACAAAACATTAAACTGCCTCACAATGTTGCAGATAATAACCATGACAACATCCACAGCTTGAGAGGAGAAACACGACAGAATGGCTGGAGTAGAAACGCCGCAATGTTGCAGAAATCTATCAAATGAGGCAGTATTTCTCATGGGATAGGGGCTATTAGTGTAGTCGATACCTGTTTAATGAGGAACAATTGTAACAATTAAGCATTAATTGCTACAGCGTACTTATCTGCCCTGATGCCTACATTGTTGAGTAAATTGTGAGTGGGCTTCACCTACTGATGTGTGTCAGAGTTGATTCTCTTCAAAATGCCGCCACCCATCGTTCAAAACAAGCAGCGGTGAATCAGTATGCATGACATGAGTCATATGCTGTCAGCATGAGCAAAGTGTGTATGTTCTCGTATACTGCTAACTTGGATTTTGCACCGTCGTTCTGAAGGCATCACTTGAGCAAACACTCCTGAAATAAAAGACCTGTTTGTGTACTGCTCCTCTGCAGTAGAAAATACATGATGCTATGTTAAATATTTGATAGCCATATATGTGCAGAAGACGTCTATTTACAGCAAGCAAAGCTGGCTTTTACTCAATCACTGCAAAGTGCATTTGTGCTGTTATTTGCAATAGACGGGAATGAAAATGTTGATGCATACAAAGGTCTACAATTCATGCAAAAACTAACAATGCTGAAAAAAATCCTATTCTTCCACACTTGAGAATTACTGCCCAATCTGAAACCAATGCTCTCCATGATAAACTGATGGCACTGATCTCATGTATCTGGACAGCCATTTGGTGGAGATAATGAGCTTTCTCGTCAGTTTCATAGGTCAGTTTGTACTAACAACCCTGTCCTTTTGTTTTGAACAAAAAAATCAAACAGCACACTAGAAACAAATGCCACACGGCTGCACTAGACCGATGAAAATGGCACAGAGAGGGAGATTCTTGATAGAGCATCCATTTCCTCGTGTTATTATGGTAGTATTGCTACAGGGCCAGATGTCCTATTCAGCGGAGATGAAGAGATACTAAGAATAAACCTAATATCCTTCGTGCTTCATAACATTACATCATGCAAACACATAGAGGAGTACAGCATTCGAAATCATGCAGCATGGCTCACATCACGTGTGATGATCAATTGCAGCGGTTCTTGTTTTGAATCTCAGCCAGAATTTGACCTCATCCCTGTGACATTATGCACACCAGTGGGAAACAGTATATCCAGGTCCATCTTACAGACCTTGTATGTTATGTACACTGTAAAAAAAATCTGTTTAATTTACGGTAAAATACCGGCAGCTGTGGTTGCCAGAACATCACCGTAAAAAATACAGTGAGCGTATGTAAATATCAGCAAAAACTGTAATTTATACAGAATAATCCCATTACTTTTAGGATAATTGTTTCATCATGGTATTTCTCCATTAACTTTACATGAAAATTTTATATTTTTACAGCAAAACTGTGTGTTTTCTACAGTTTATGGCGGTAGAATTTAAAGTTTTATACTATTGTTTGATTTACAGTAATTAAAAGTATCTACTACGGTGATGTACAATGTACAATTTTACGACCTATTTCTGATGCAATTTGACAGTTTTTTACTGTAATTTAAACAAACATTTTTTACAGTGTAGAAACAGAAGAATATCAGATCCAACTGTATATACAACATGTTTTCACAAGCCATGTACAGGTAGGTATAATGAATGAATAATGATAGTGTCCCAAATTAAATTTACTTGTTTCTTTTTTTTTTTCTAGCTAAATTATTTAATTAAAAAGTAGAGAGGCCAGGTGTTTCACATTATAGGTGCCTGCTGGCAATCTGTGCTTATGGATCCATTTAATTGTTTTTTGTTGGAGGTTATTGTTTCTCCTGCTCCCCCATATGTGGGAGCTTTAGAGTTATTGATGTCAGAGCAGTAGACCTTAACCAGCAAACATGAACGTGCGACCACTGGTGACATATATGGAGAAGCTTACAACTGTATACATCATGCTCACAGACTTAAAACTGCTTCTCTCTCCACAGTCCGTCAGATTTAAATCTAATGCAGACCGGACGAGCCTTTGTCCTTCATATGACCTAACCACAAACACTCCATTATGGCTTGAGGCCATAAAACCCAGAGGGACCGTAGTTCAGTACATAAAGCACCTCTGTTCCGGCACAATTCCCTTAACTGAACTTTTCCAGCGTAACTCTGATTACCAGGGAATGTCAAAAAGCCATTAGGGTCAAGTAGCCACTCTACGCAGTGAGCTCTTTGTGGGCTTATCATTCTGTCTAGTTTGCAATGTCAGTCACTAGCGAACCTAAAAGTTAAAGAATCAACAGAGTTAAAGTGGATTGTTGCTATTATGATAAAATATGTACCACATGGCAGGGTGAGCTTAACGGCAAGGTTTTAGTAATGTAGGTTAGTAAAAAAAATAATCAACAAAGGGAGCAGCAATGGTTTTCATTGACCTTTGCTGCTGCTAGCCTGCAATTTCCCTACCCACAAGGGACTGTGGGTAAAGCAGCCAGAGATGATTGGAGGTGTCTTTCAAGAGAGCACCAATCTGAGCAGAAAGTGGAAGAGACAGACAGACAGACCCAGAGGAGGAGGGAGACCTGTAGAATTTATTGGAGAGAGGGAGACAGGGAGAGAGAGTTGGACCAATGGACCGAGATTGTATTTAATGGGAAAAGCAGTCTTTCAGTTAATTCAAATTACACTAAATATATGAAATATTCATCTGAAATTATCATCGCTTTATCTACTGCACCAATACCAATGGGATTTAAAAAGGCTATTATTTAAAAAGACTCAAAAAGGTCATGTTCTTTACAATCAAATGGCCTTTGGCTATAAAAGAGGGCTAAATATAACGCAGTCAGGCTATGTAACCCTTATGACCTAATTCCTTCTCTGACAAGGCGTAGAACTCATTTTTTATCCCTCCACCTGTCACACCCCGCCACTCCCGGGGTCACCCTGAAAAAAAGAAGCACTATAAACACAAGATGAGGCAAATAGCAAAGGAGCAATCAACACCACACCGCTCCATCCGTCATCATTCTCCTCAGCATGCCTCCCCTGACCTTTGACCTGAGCCGTAAACAGGTGTAATGACACTCTGAAGGAGCAAAACCGTGAACATGGCACTCAAAGGCTGAGAGCATGATGACAGCTTAGCGACCAATCAATTCTTTAAATAAATCTGGTTCTGCGGCACAACAACTGACCACAACCTTGGGTTTGACAACTTTAATGGATGGTGGACTTTGACTGGTGGCGCCCAGAGGGCTGAGTTTTACAACAGGCCAGATGGAATATGTGAGCTGATGAGATTGCTGCAATTAGGCTTCTTACCTTGTTGAAATGTTGATGTACAGAGACAAGAAAAGACACAGTATATGTGGTGCTGATGTTGAAAACATGACAAGCACAGCCCTGGGGTCAAAAGTATTTAGTACTTTTATTTAATAGCGTTCCCTGATGGGGCTTGATATGTGCCTGTTGAGACTGCGTTGTTTTAATGATGTTTGTTGACTAATGTCACTACTGTCACTGTGAATTTCTTGTGTTTTACTGTCTTTACTGCTATTTAAATTAATTTGACTTGATTTGATATAAAGTTTTTACTGACTGTATTTTCTGACTTTTTCCCTTTTTGTCTCAATCGGGAATATCAAACGCTCCTGATCCTCCTCTGTATCCCCTTCCTTGTTCCTCTCTAAGACCTGGGTAGGGTGTGGACCACTATCAGTTGTTACTGCATTTGATAGAAATCCTAGAAACTACATTTACTGTGCATTTAACCTCTACCTGAGTGCTGCCCCTAAAAATAATTGCATTCAATTACTTCAAGAAAAATGTTTTCTGCAATATACAGTACAGGCCAAAAGTTTGGACACACCTTCTCACAATGCGTTTCCTTTATTTTCATGACTATTTACATTGTAAATTCATCAAAACTATTAATGAACACATGTGGAATTATGTACTTAACAAAAAAATTGGGAAATAACTGAAAACATGTCTTATATTCTAGTAAGCAAAGGGTGGTTACTTTGAAGAATCTAAAATACAAGACATGTTTTCAGTTATTTCACACTTTTTTGTTAAGTACATAATTCCATATGTGTTCATTCATAGTTTTGATGCCTTCATTGAGAATCTACAATGTAAATAGTCATGAAAATAAAGAAAACGCATTGGATGAGAAGGTGTGTGTCCAAACTTTTGGCCTGTACTGTACATAAACATGTTGTGTTTTTTTTAAGCTGGGTTGTATAAGGTATTTATTCATAGTCAGTCTATTACCCTAAGCAGATGGCTGCCAGCACACCCCCACCTTGGAGAAGCAGGCAGACATACCAGCACATAAGCTAAGCAATGTACCACTTAGTATCGGAGCAATGTATTTTTGCTACCTAGATGGGCCCATGTGTAGCAAAAAAAATCAATATCAGTTTAAGTGTAGGCTATATTTAGAACATTTTCACTGCTTTACCTTGCCGCCAGACAGCCTTTTCCAACAGGGAATTGAAGCTGTTATAGCATCTATTCTCCACCAGACTGCTTGGACAAAAACAGTGTTTTAAGGGTTATTCTGGATTCACTGAAGTTGCACAGTAACACAAACAAGTAAACCGATCATGGCAGCGGTAGACTAGTGACCCCGTGTTCTGCAAGATAAAATTGAAATTTTTGTCAAAGTAGTCTGGTGTCTTTGATGACAGCATAAATACTGACTTCAGTTCGTAAGCTTGGATGGATAGTCACTCATACAATGAAAAAAAATCTGATCTATCCCTTTAAACCTGTCAGAAACAGCAATCACAACCAGTGATTGTGTGCATGACAGCCACTCATGCTTCCTGTACAGCTGGAATTGTGCATCATTTGCTTTGTCTCACTTACTCCCTCCACTGCTATTTGTCATTCTCCATGAAAGACACAGAAATAGAGAGAAGATGGATTTGATCAGGCCTTGTGTTCTCAATCTGAATCCATGATCACCCACTAAGCATGCATTGTTCACTGTCTGCAGCAGAGATGGGAGAGATGTGTGCAGGTTAGCTGGGAACACCAGATACTAGATCCACTAATAGAGGCAACAGCACTACAATAAAAAAAAGTCAAATACTTTTGTCAGACCCTTGAAATGTCTTCTTCTCTTGCCAAAGTGGCATATGTTTTAAAATTGTCTAATAGAACACAAAGGACACACAAAAACATGGCAATATGCTTGAGAGGGATTTCGTTTCTACATGTTATTCAAATGTGACTTTCCAGAAATAGCTTATTGTCAGCTGCATCCAGTTTAGCTCTTGCTCATGAATAATTCAGTAAACTTTTTACAGGTGAGAATGAGCTCATCCACACACTCCCACTGTGTTGCATCAGAGGCGACGAAGATGCTAGAAAATAACACACCATATATAGTCATATCCACCCACAAGTGTCTATGAAATAAAAAACAATAACTTTTACTCTACATGTGCTTTATCACATGTGCTGGTAACACAGAGAGAGTAGGGTACTCCATGTTGATCCCCCATTTACAGACATGCATGCTGTGTGTGCCAATACTGAGAATATACATAGGCGAGCCTATAGAATAGCCTACATTATGACCTAGATTGGAGAAAAGGGGGCAGCGAGGAGACTTAAACACTTTTCTCTGTCTTCTGTCTCAGTGGAAGTGTAAGGCCCTCCTTCTCCGACACACTTAGCCACTTAATGGGGCCTAGTCAGAGTGTTTGTGTGTAAGAGAGAGAGACATATTAATCCTACCTCCCCTGTCACCAGCACTACGACCACCTCACCAGCCACACTAGGCTCAGGCAGAGAGCCAAAGTCAATTGCCCAACACGTGAGCCTGAAAAAGGCAGGGCTTCATGGGAAATTGCCTGCTGCTTTCAGGCATTTAGAAAATGGGCTGAGCGGTGCAGGATCCTGAGTAGAGAGGATGGGAATTGTCATACCAAGTAAAGGAGGTGGAAACTTCTGCTTCGCAAGGTTAAATCGACCAACCAGTTTGATCTTAAGTGGAGTAACTGGGCTAGTCTGATTGGTCTAATCTGGGCCGGGTTGTTCTGGGTCTGTCTGTTGACTGTCCCCTGCTCAGCTCTGCCAGTCTGTACCCAGAGGGCCTGTTATTTTGGGAGCTCAGCTGAGAAGAGATGACAACATCATGGACTGTTTAAGCTGCTTACATTTCCTCAAGCACTCCCAGTGCACCCTGGGAGCGACACCCTGCTACTGTCACTGTTGCTCCACCGTGCACCGCATGGTAGCACGCATTATGCTGCATGTGCACATGCATTTCAAGTCTACAAAGGTACACACATGATAAGAAAAACGTTTTTTGGTTTGTGGCGTGATGTCACAGTGCAGCATGGTACTACCTTATGAATGTGTATGCATCAAGTGGAGTGCAAAACATGAGGACAAGTCAGTGAAGCTTGAAGATGAGAGAATTCCAGAAGGCAATAGAGAGGGGGGAGACCGGGTGACACAGAAGAGAGGTGATGGAGGGATCAGTGTGTGTGTGTGTGTGTGTGTGTGTGTGTAGCAGGGGTCTCACAAGTCTGTGATAAATGAGAGCCCAATTTATCTCTGCCGTAGAGGCTTTTTTCTAAAAGTGCATAGGCATATCCAGCGTTTAAATAAAATGGCCGAGTTTTTAAATTGTTGGGATAAAGCTATCAATCTTTTCGTGCTTCTCTTCATGCATTATTTTGATGTTCAAATCTTACTGCACTTTAATTTTACTTCCTGAAGTTATAGCTAGTTATACAAGCAGCTCCTGATGCAAACAGCACAGACAGGCATCTGTTAAACTTCTGGCCAGGGATATTACAAGCTCGTTGGCCAGCAGAGCGACATAAAATTTGACAACATGAAATGTAAGTGTCTCTGAGGGAGGAAGAGGTAGGAGGAGTCGTGCCAGTGTGTTATTCTCAGTCCAATGTTAAAAGAGTAGGTTGAAGTGGAAGTGATATAAGGAAAGTAGACATGTAGAAATATTTAATCCCTTTAAAAAAGGTACTAATGTGCTGCTAGAAGAAGTTTGGAGTGATGAAGTTAGTGGTCTGAGGAAAAAGAAAAAAAGTTTTTTTAAGGGTTATAAACTGACTTTCTGTCAATTGACTGTCACTGAGAGAAAGTTGAATAAGACATCAACCCGACAGTAACTGCAGATACTCCCATGTGCTATGTCAATGTGTGTAATAAGGATATATATCTTTATTTTTTTAAACTTTCCTGGATACTCAGGGGTTAAATTTGAGGGGAGTCAGACAGTGAGATCAGTCGCAGGTTATCTGTGCAGACATTCATCAGCATTCAGACTGCTGCTGGCTCAGACAGCATCTACGGCACAGCACGCTTCAAAGTGGGAGAGACAGAGAGGAGCGGGAGGAGAGCGAGAGAGGCAAAGAGAAACCCTCCAGCCAGAGGAGTCACATGAAGTAACTTTGCAGGACCGCATGCATGGGATTCTGTACACTTCTGTACATTAGCAGTCACACGTCTTGCACAGGAGGATAATCAGACAGTTGCGTACAGTGTGTGGGTGCTTATGTAAAAAATTCTGCATTTTATCTGGTGAAAAACACTCCCTCGCTTCAGCTTTATCCCATTACACACAGTTTATTGTCCTAAAATGGCACTTTATTGTACAAAAACACCGATCTTCAACATTCAAATGTAAAATATCTTTTGCATCTGATAAAATATTGGCCTATAGATACTGAGAAGGTACTGAAATCATGATTATGTTTTGGTGGGAGTTACTAATCATCTGTAGTAAACTGAAAGGTTGCTGTGTCTTGAATGAGAATGAGCGTGCTGAGGTTGTTCTGCGTGTTACCACACGCTGTGACTTCTTTCACTATAGAATATTCACGCTACAACACATGAATGCATCTGCATGCAAATGTACATTTACATACCCACCCTATATATATACACATATTCTCAACCTTGGGGTCGGGACCCCAATTGGGGTCGCGAGATGATTTCTGGGGGTCACCAAATGATTTTGGAAGTCAGCTCTGTCTCCACAAAGTGTTAATGTGTTAATGTGTTTTAGTCTTTTTGGTCACTTAATGTCTTTTTTTGGTCATTTTGTGTGTTTTTTGGTCATTTTGTGTCTTTTTTTGATCATCCTGTGGTCAATTTTTTGGTCATTTTGTGTCTTTTTTTGATCATTTTGTGGTCAATTTGTGTCTTTTTTGGTCATTTTGTTTCCTTTTTGGGTCATTTTTTGTCATTTTGTGTCTTTTTTGGTCATTTTGTTTCTTTTTTGGGGTCATTTTATGTCTTTTTTGGTCATTTTGTGTCTTTTCTGGTCATTTTGTGTCTTTTTTGATCATTTTGTTTCTTTTTTGGGTCATTTTGTGTCTTTTCTGGTCATTTTGTGTCTTTTGTGATCATTTTGTTTCCTTTTTTTGGTCAATTTTTTTCTTTTTTGGCTTATCTGAACTGTGAGATTCTGTTCAGTAAGCGGGGGGTTGCGGACAACATGCATGTTAAATTGGGAACTACTGCTGTAGAGTACACACACACACAGTCTTTACATACTACGATCATGGATTGAATCAGACACACACACACACTCACACTTTGTTTCCAGTAATGACTTCAGAATAAGCTAAAATTACTGGACCGCTCTCCCTCTCCCTCCATGTCGTGTATTAGATGACAAGAAGGAACATGGGGCCCCTCAACAGCTTCACACTACCTGACACAGCAGATGGGAAAGCCATTAAGTATATACTAGCTCACACAGCCCCTGCCACTGAGGGTTTGCTTTTACACAGTCTGATGTGAGGGTTTTAACAGTGATCCTTCAAAATAAAAAACGAGGACTTTACTTTCCTCTGCTATTACAGTCAGACTTACAGTATCACATGTGGTCAACAGGGATAAGCTATTGATTAGCTGGATGTCTTACTTCCTTGTACACCACTTGTCATTTTTCACAGCCCTATCTATCTATGAGAAAAAACAATTGCAAGCACTCAAGAAACAAGTTATATGCTCCAAAAACGGATAAAAATGGCAGGCAACTGTGCAGAATACACCAAGCACATTTCGAGTTGTTGTTAGAGATGTGCACAGTTAGTCGACTAGTCAATTATACATTGCAGGTACACATTTAAGTTAGATGATGGCAGCCTGTCCCTTGTTCCCCATTAGACCCTCATCCATCTCACTGATCTGTGGTCCAGAATCATTCTCGTTCTGCAGCAACAGTAGCTCTCTGTTCTGATCTGAACTCCCTGCCTGTCACTAGCTCCTCTTCCCTAACAGCGGCTGGGTTCATTAATCGGTCTGGTTCTGTCCTGTGTGACTGGATTGGCCAGCAGCACACTGAAACTAATTTGCTTGCTTGCTAGCTGGCTGGCATGTAGCCTATACTACATACTAAAGCAATCGGCGTCGTGTGCTATGAATGAAAAAAGTGAGTCAGCTAACATGCTAATATGCTAATGGTATAAGGAATGCAAAACCATGACTCTTCTCAGACCAAAGTCCCTGCTGGCATTTCATCAAATATTCCACCACACAGTGAGATGCATTGCTAAGCGAGCAACCAGAGCAGACACTGGCAACATATTGATTTCAAATGGCTCTTATATTACACACCAGCAAGATTCTGTTCATTTGGAAGATTTAGAAATAGAAGAAGTAGAAGTTTTTAGTGCAGAAAAATGTCCATTGAAACTTCTAAAACCATTCCTGTAACATAATCCACTTTTCCATTGTCCATCTGTGAGCTCAGTATGTTCCATTCATTGTTTTGCCAAAATATGAGTAAATACATTGCTTTAGTGTCATCCCCGCTAGCATTTAGCCATATTTTGGCAAAACTTTGCAACATACTGAGCATACAGATGGACAGTGAAGAAGTACATTATGCTGCAGGAGTGTTATGAGAGGTTTTATGAACATTTATGAACATGTTATGGTGTTTTGATCATTTTTCCACTGTGAAAACTTGCTTCCATGGGAATGCAATTAAACAAACAAGAATTGAAGCAGGCCACAGTTGCTTTTCTGATAGAAGTACACTTTTTAAAGCTGATAGGGCATGAGTGTTTGATATTAAAAATACATTTTTGAGTGGAGTACCAGCATTGCACTTCTTCTTTCATAATTCCAATGAATAAAACTCCAGTGTGCAATAGCGTAGCTCCATTTCTCCTTAAACTAAAGTGTTTCTCAATTGCATGAAACCTGTGTTGTCTATAACCTCCACAGGAACCTTTAGAGCACCCACACAACTGCCTGATAACAAGCTCAAACTGGCACGATTCAGCGACGTGTACGACAGCCTCGTTGCTGCCTGTTAGAAAATGTGCCACCATCGGGTCATTTTTTCTTCCATTTCTCTGCTTTCATCTCCCCTTCAGTCAGCAGGCAGGGTGCCGTGACACAACCACTCATTAGTAAGCAGCAGTGGGCAAGCAGAGATCGCTTTGCAAAGACAAACAACTTAATTAGTGGCGGCACAGCTTTAATAAGTTCAGCTCAAAATAGTTGGGAAAAGAGGGTGAGAAGCATAACATCACCAGCACTGTAATTATGTCTGGGCCAGATTTGGATTTCACATTTAAATGGGAGGGCACAATTATTGTTGCTGAACCTTTTACTGTATTTATGATTTTCTCCTGGATGTGGACAACAAGCCAAAAAGTGATGCAACTGTTTGTATTCTTATAATGTTCATGATCTTTATATAATATGGCATTCATCTATACTGAGCGTGTGAAAACAGAGACAACCCTTATGCATAAGTCACTTCCGCAAGCAAAGATTTGTTTTAAATTGTAAATCTGGGAAGATGTATTCACCTGCAATGACAAGCCATATCCTCTGCTGACTGTGTGTGTGTGTGTGTGTGTGTGTGTGTGTGTGTGTGTGTGTATTTCTGCAGATCCGTTCATGCTCAGACTGTTAAGCACAAAGACAGAAAAGCGATGTGCTTCCCGTACACTCTCAGTTTTTATCCGTCTCAAAATCTGTTACAAAGGAGAGCAAACACTGAGATGATTGAATAACAACACTTCTGCACCCTTACACACCTGCAAAAACATGCAAATTCATATACCTGCCAGGGTTTTCAGATTTATTCAGAGCAGGTTGAGCAAAGCTGGGCTCCAAATATATTAACAGTTTCTTGTCATTCCACTGTCTCTACACCGTAGACTTGTAGATCACCAGGGTCACATTTACGAAGAGCAAATTTGCACTGCATCTTTCATTCAATTTGTGCTCGCAATCTGCTGGTAATTAGTGCCTAATTATTAAGGCAGTGACTAATTACGCAATCAGGGACTTGGACTGCTTTCTAACGTGCTATTTTACTGGGGTGAATTTGTCTGAGAGCAGCAAACTTAGAATAAAGTGGTGATTCTGCATAAAGATACTTATTAAGATTCCAACACATTTACAGAAGGTCACAGTTCAGCTGCACATGGGAAATTAATATTTTGGCATTTATTTGTCTTAGTTAGATTATTGCAATAGGAACAATTAAAAGCGAAGACAGGTTTTCAAACTGTGAGTTGTGCAAAAGTTGAAGGGGGATGCAAGGGAAGAGCCATGAGGCAAAGAATGCATGAGGTGAAAGTTTTTTTAGTTAGTTCGATGTTTGATGTTGTCCTCCTTGCAATGAAGGATTCATAAATCTACTTAGAAATCCTAGGAAAAAAACATTTTCCTAATTATAGAACTTGCCTGAGAATCTTCACATGTTTAAGTTTTCTTCAGTATCAAAAGGATCCAGTGATTGTTGTCTGTATGTATATGGGTGTGTTGCAAACAGGAACTGAAAAGCTAATTCTGCATACTTTTAATGGTGCTAATTTGCCAAAATCTCATCAAACAGGCAAAAAAACAAAAACAGTGTGGCACAGTTTCGATTGAAATCCCCTGGTCTAAGATAATGAAATGCATTGGAATAGTAATTCAGAAAAAGCTAAATCCATATACTGTACTACTGCAACTATGGTATTGGAAAGCAACTCATAATGTGAATGCTTTTAAGTTAATGTTATGTAAAGGTATATTCCATAGGCTCACATATGCTTATATTAAGTTTAGTAATGTGGTGCCATTAAGTTAAATGAAAAACCTGCTGAGCCAGTAGCCTGTCGCAGCGATTAGCGTGTTGCTTCATGGGTCAGGTCACTTTCAGCAGTGGTTATCGCAGAGTAGGCAGCTTGGTTAGCCTGCTGGCTAAAAGGAACTCAGATACCTCCAAATGTGTGTGTGTGTGTGTGTGTGTGTGTGTGTGTGTGTGTGTGTGTGCGTGTGCGTGTGCGTGTGCATGTGTGTAATGTATTACTGTGATGCTACAGCCAAGACAGGATAGAGACCCAGAGCCAAAGACAAGAGACCGGTAGAGAAACTCGCAATGAGACTGAGCAGCCATCTGTCCCTCAAAGCTTTACAGCGTGGAGCGCTGAGCACCCACCCACACAAACACTCTCAAACCCTACACATACAAATACGCAACACAATCCCCTAGCACATTTAGCTGATGGACCCTGTGCATTTGTGGAGTAGCATGTTGAAAGCACTACTTCAGTACAGGCCGATTGCTTGCCCTCCGGTTTTCAAGAACCACTCATCCAAACAACTTCACACTGCACTTCCTTAGGTCCTGAGCATAACACCTGCCATGACATAGCAATGCTAGAGTATACGCACCATTTGCTGACAGATAGTTATTTGGGACCAGGCTATTTCTGAGAATAAAAGTGTTCATTATGAAGGTGTTTGCCACAATATGACACCACTGCTCTCACTTTCAGTCTTGCAGTACCCAGCATGCCAGCCTGTTCTCTTGCGAAAAAAACATCACTATAAGTCGCATGTACAGACAGCAAAAAATGAGCGATATTGACGCATTTCACCAACGGCTGCAATGCATCTACCACCATCTTGCTGGGCAATTGATGGCAAAGTAAAGTAGCTGATTTCCACCATTGGTTGGAGGTTGGAGTGGTGGAAGGGTCAAACACATGGTGGACTTTCACCCAGGAGAGCGGGCCTCACGTCCCGAGTGAAAATAAAAGTAAACCATTTTTAAGTTACGTGAATCACATTTTTGAACATAACTTACGTTTTATACGTAACTTGCGGTAGTCACATGATCCTTGTAACTACTTCACTTTGGGCATTTACGTGCATTTATTTACTAAAGTTGACTATTTAAACTGTCTTTTATAACACCTTACCAGGAGGTGATTTGCCCTGAACCTAGATCAGTGGTTTTTCATCATAAATCTACAGAAACGGCAGCCTTTTTTTAAAACCGTGAACCATGTATGGTTTTAGAATGCACTGCTGTACTGCGAGCCGCGATACGTACATATGTGTCATGAAACGAGAGCTGCAATATGTACCTACGTGCAGTATTTTGTCGTTCTAACACACAACCTCTTCTGTTGCTTAGGTTGGAGAATGTGTTTAGCATGCCACTAGGCGTTATGACAGTTACTAGGGGTCCTCTGTTTCATAACCCTACACAATGTGTACATAATGTCCCAAATGTCTCAAGATCTCTCACTTGACTTTGCACTCCCTTGAGTTACCTGCATTGCACCCTCAAAGTGTGCAGTTTTCCAACTCTTTTCCAATGAAAGTAGCCAACAATAGTCACTTAAAGTACCCAGGTGGCATCAATTGTCATTTGTAAATTGGTGACATCACCATACATCATTTGCATAAAGCTTACTGGGTGTTTCTTCTGACTGCTTGCAGCCAAGTGATGTTAGCAGAAGAGCCATGGAATGTGATTACTCTGAGCATAGGAATGAATTACAGTAATGTATGTGGTGTTTTTTTCTTGGTGGTGTGAATAAGCTGTTAAATATGTTGCTAGTCACTTTTTAGAAATAAGGTTGCTATGAGGGTCTGAAAAGTGACCGATTTGGCCACGCTGCAAGTATTTAGTTGATTTGATGAACAGTTGTCGAGAAAGACAAAGAACAGACAGACAGACTCTTTCCATTCAGCAGTTCCTGAATCTCTGGATTGATTGCTGGTCTCGGTCACTCTGAACTCTGAAGCATCCCTCAGAATCAGTGAGTGAATGGAAGAACACATGGATAAAATTGACAAAGTAAAAACAATGTCCATATTCTGTTATCAGTTTGGATGATAAGATTTTTTGGCAGTCTACTCCTACTGTAAAACAACTGCTTTGTTGATGCATTACAGCCATTTTCATCTGCAGCACAAAAGGATTGTCGGGGGATGGGAGGAGGATAGGATTGTGCACCACAAGCTTGCTAGGGAAAGGTTTCAAACCACCAGTAGTTCAAAGAAAATACACAATGAATAAAGTTCAATGACCCAATAGATAAAAATATTGTTGTTGTTTTTTTATACTTCCCTGTGTCTCACAGCTATGGAGCCATGCAAGTGTTTTTTTAATGGCTGTGATGACTGATTTTAGAGCAAGTGTGAGGACTGCCTCCACACAGTGTTAACAACACATTCTGCTCATCCTACCAAAAAAAGCCCACAGGGTCCAAATACAGTTTCTTAGCAAACCCACTAGATGAAACAATACGTAAAATCATCTCATGAATGTGTAGAAGTAATGACGTTATATGGATGGATATTTTTAGAGAGCTGCTAATCTAAAGCCTTGGTATCAAGAGGCATACTGGAATATCAAATGTCTGTCTTTTTTTATGAGGACGTTTCTTTTTTTTTTTTTTACTGGTGACGTGAGCATGAACGCATGTACTATAATTATGTGCAAATGTATGAGTGCATGTGAGTGTCTACAGATGTTCACATTTCATAAATTATTCATGCTGCAGCGTGAATGTGTTTTGTAGGCAAAAACGCCCGATTTAAAGCATTGATTATTTTTTTGTCAAACTACTAATTGATTAAGGGACTCTACTGACACGCACACACTCACACACACACACGCACACATACAGTCCATACTGCTCATTGAACTGCATCACATCAGGATCTTTTGCCATACACATACACACAGGCTGTATATATATTAGATGCACAGTGCAACACAAACACAAAAGAAAAAGATAAAATGTGGGCTATAAACAAACACCAGATGCCTTCCATTCTGATCTACAGAGTATAGCCAAATACAAAGACAGCCCTGCAAAATCCTGAGAGTACACTGGCACACCAGAGAGAAAACACATGAACACACATTGACACACACACACACACACACACACACACACACACACACCATCATGTGAAAACAAGAGCCATGTCAGACTGTGCTGGTTGGGGGTTGCAGTGTATTTTCTTCACTGTCAGACATGTCGTTGGGCTACTGTGATACAAAGGTCTGTGTATATATATATATATATATATATATATATATATATATATATATATATATATATATATATATATATATATAATTAAAACAGATTTAAAGAATGTGTCTGTTGTGCAGGACCAGGAGAACTGACCACATGACACATGAAACACGGGGACATGGCATAAAGGTAACTAAAAATCCAAATGTTTTCTTCAACTGTTGAGCATTAAGCAGCAATTCATTTAGACCTGGTGAACTGAAGGTCATCTGCTCTTTTATAAAGACAAAGCGTACTTGCTGAAGAGTGGATAGAATCAAGATTGAGTCTGCTACGGTTACTGCAGAAGGTATTAGCCAAAGAACCACAGTAAGTCAGGCAATTCACCATTGTCCCTGTCTAAATTTTCCACTGTAACCTTTAAGTAAAGCTGAGGCGTTTTGCCATTATTGCGTGTAACCTTTTCATCTCGCCTACAGCACTGTTCATCTTCTTTATGGTAGCCAGTTCTGCTGTTATGGATTACTGTTAGATCACTGACTGCGATCTCTCTCTCTCTCTCTCTCTCTCACTCCCTCACACTGCCTCTCTTTGTCCCTTTGCTTCTCTCTCCACCTCTTTATCTCTCTCTCTCTCTCTCTCTCTCTCTCTCTCTGTACTGCAGTGTAGGCAGAGACTTGTCTCCTCTAATTACTTTGAAAATGATGTGATCATTCACCACACAGAATCTCTGATGACATCTGACAAAACAAAAAGAAAAAGTTTTGTCAGGTGGGAAACTGAAATCACACTGCAGTCCATCTAAAGCTCCACTGACTGGGAGGTAGAGTTAAAAAAATTTTTTTTTATTGAACTACAGCACCACATATCCCTTAAACCACTGGAAACAAATGTTCATACTGACAGATGATGGAGCTAATACAGGAATGGTTATTGTTCTGTCTGTAGGCTGAAATACAAAGCCACCAAACGGTGTGTGTCAAAACAAGCTCGCTGGTTGTATTCTATGAACAACCCCACACCGTGCGCTGGAGCTCAGAGAAATGCTACGCCACCACATTTGGCACCAATTTCCTATTTCCAGCCCTGAAAAAAACTTTTAACTCGCTCCCTACTAATACATCTCATGCACGTTGTTCTAGTCTGTTTATTTTTATCAAAGAATGGATGAGGTGAGACCTGAAGTAAACCTCACAGTCCCGTCATTGTACAGTAGATGTTTTTTCACCTGCGCTTTGAACCCGCCTTCTCACAGGAAATGGAATAACTAATCATCTTGAGTGATGTTCAGGTCACCACATGCTGAGCTTTATGAGGTGAAACTACCTACTCTTACCTATAACACTCTCCTCCTGATAAACCTGCAGTAATGTTCATGTGTATCTTTCAGATGCATATTTTCACTCTGAGTCCAGTCAAACCAAGAGTCATTGTTGCCCACATGAGCTACAGTTTGTTCACTGAGTCTGCTAAAGAACAAAAGATTGCCAACCTTTTTCTCTGATTTTGGAAATGTCTCGGCGATTGGCCTACTCAAAGTAAGGACATTCAATTTATGTCACATGGTGAATAGCAAAAATATATTTTGGTGGCAAAGAAAATAGGTATTTTATGTCTTCTGTACGTCAAAATGATTGAAGTTGGAAGTCTTCATCCCTTAGAGCGATATGGTTCTATGGTTAAGGATTCTCTCTTCTGCCTAAGTCGTTTAAGGAATAAACTGTTGTCAACTGTTGAAAAAATCCATCCCAACAACTCATAATGTCTTTAATCATGTCATATCTATCATAACTGTTGTCTAAAGTAATGTATTCATAGATGCTACTGTATATCTGGTTGCAAGTGCTGTATATCAGCATATCATAGCTTTGTATCCACCTAAAACAGAAAACAGAAGGATACACTTCAAGATTTTGGTGTCTTGGTTGGCAGAAATACAAATGTAGAGCAGCTCCAATATATTTTACTCACGTGAAAATTGTGTGCATTTTTATAATTTTGACCTAACTCTTCCTTTAGCTTTTACAGTATCACTATTGCTGTTGCTTTCTCCTCTCCCATCATGTATACAGTAGCCTAAATATTGCAAACCAAATTGGGAAAAGTGCAATATGATATAGATGAGGGAAAGTGGGTCCACCAAAATAGGAAATTGTAACAAGTGATCACAAAGTATAGTGAACTGAACAGCACAAAGTTGTTTTAAAGAATGCAAGAACTTAGACTCATACTCAAATTCTATACTCATAGAATAATTGAAAGACAAATGCTAGTGTTCGAGTACTTACAAACACTTCATATACATCAGAAACACACCAATATAGTGAAAACACTAAACTTCAGATAACACTGTAATGCACTTACCGCATGCTCACAATGCCCACAAACAAACAGCACACAACTCCAACCCCTGCAGCCACACCAACCCAGAGCACCGCCCATTTACAGTTGCCTTCCCACCCTTTATTTTCTAATCAAGTGTGTCTCTCTATGCGGACTCTCTCTCCCGGGGCTCACAGCGTATGTTTGTGTGTGTGTGCATGTGTGACGGTGTCCACAACGCCGCAGCCTCCAGCACATCGAGAGCGCATGTAAGGAAGGCACCTTGGTATCCACCCCCCATGGCTGACGCCTCCTGTGCTTATTGGGGCTTTGTTGCCGTGGCAGCGTCTCATTATGTAAATGATGTCTCCCTGATGAGAAGGAGGCAGGCGCAGCCGTGATGTTCACTGCTCCAGACTGTGTAAAATTGGCTTCAGGGACCAGTGAGGGATCGTTGCTATATTTAGCAGTCATCTTAACAATGTCTTTATTCCCCATTCTTTCTCACATCCTCGAAACAGAAGGCCCCTCACATTTAACACTTGCTTCACACAGTGAGAACTAAAATATTACTAAAATGAAAACACATATAAAGGCGCACACCCACACTTCATTTGAGAGGGTGACATTTACTACTTAATATAGTGTTATTTTAGCCCTCCGCCATTTTATCTGAATTTCTTTTATCTTCTTCTCCCTGTTGAATATTTCGCTCCGAATGTATTAACCTTCCATCCTCTGTCCTCATCTGTGCTGAATGAATGAGCCTTCTCCGAGGAATGGTACTAATGGCTTTCTTCTATATATCATCTTTCATGTTCCAGCTCAACAGAAGCCAATAAGTGCCACGGTCATTCCAGGCATTAAACTTGGCCCAAAGATATGAATGTACACACTACGTATGTAAGACTCTAAAGTAGGTGCCCTTTTTTTTTTAGTTCTCCCCTTCAGAGCATATATGGCAAGTTTACAGTGAAGTCAAAATTGAATTCAAAATTTTGAAATGTTGCATTAAAGAAAATACATATTATTTAGAGCAAATAAACAAAGCTGCAAGCTGAGAGAAAAAATAACAGGGTTGCTATTCGCACAATATTTGGCCACAAGTGAGGGAAAATCAAAATAAGTCTTCAGGAATAAGTTTAATTTGTTCTTTCATGTCAGCTCGTCTTGACCGGCAAAGTGGAAACAGCTGATCAGTCATGTAAGTTAAATGTTCGCTACATCAAAACTTATTGAAAAAAATTGTTTCCATCTCCTATTTAGAGCATTACGTTTTTTTTCGAAAAAAACAAAAACACCTCAAGCAAGCGTAAAAACGTAAAAAAAAAAAAATAAATAAAATAAAAAGTTTCCATCAAGCTTTTTTGTCATCTTCAAATGGAAACGCGACTTGTGTAATATTCCTGATAGTCTTCCAGGTACAGCTGTTTTACTATATGTCCATCTTCATTAGAGATCTAATTCAGTTTGTGTTGACCCTTCCTATGTGTCAGTCAAGACACCTGGAAGCTTGAACAAACACACCCTTATTTCCTGCATCCTCAGACATCACTCCAGAGACCGTGTCCGTAGCTTCATCCTAATGAAACCGCTATTTTGAGTGAGTGACCCAGAGATCAATAAGGCCAATGGAATTAACGTCCAGAGTGCACACAGCTTGGTGAAGGTAGGGGGTCAGTCAAGGCCCTAATTAATGAGCAATGACTCAAATTGCTTACTCTTCCTCAGACTTCCAACTACAGCTCATCGGCTCGAGTGTTTTTTTCTGTTGGATATTTCTGGAATGTTTGCATGTTGGTAAAGTTGTATGTAAATTGTTGTTTTCCATGTTTTTACTTGTTTAATTGCTAATACCTTTTTTATATTTGTAGTTTATACTGCTTGTGTACTATTTATTTTTATTTTTACTGAAGCTCCTCACTATCTTGCTATCCACTTTGCTGCTGTAAATACTGGAAATTTCCGCGTTGTGGGACTAATAAAGAAAAATCTTATCTTATCTCTTATCTTAAGTTGAGTTTTGGCAACTAAAACCGCACAGTTAAGGTTGGAAAAGTTTGTGATCCTGATTAAAACACTAAAAACTAGAAGGGCCATTGGAGAGTGCAGACCTTCGTCAAGTCATGCCCCATCACAATCTTCATGTTCCCACTTGAGGAGGCACTCATGTCAATTCTTCCATTCAGGAACTCATTCTTTAGATCACTTCCTTCCTCCAACTTTCATTAAACGAAAAAAAGCAGTTTTTTTTCCCCATATTTCTGCTGACTGGCGGAAAGACAAACCAAGCCAAAAACATAATCTCAATTGGCACATGTGACTATGAATATCACTACTCCCACACATTTCTGGTCAATACATCCAAACTTCAACACCTGACTTCTAATAACAAACAGATGCATATGGATGCAATTTACAGGTGGGGCTGCAGTAATAAATTGGGTGTTTATTTTGCCAAAATGCAGGTGTCCAGAAGAGCAGATAATGATTCCAAGCCATATGGTCCACTAAATGTTCCCAGAACGTCCTGAATGTTCCCTGAAAGTTCGCCAAATAACGTCCCCCTACCCATTAAAGAACTTCCCATCCTGAGCGTCCATCTGGGAATGTTACAAGGCGACATCCTTCACACCAGCAGGGATCAGCTCAGAATGCGTACAATTTCTAGCTGGTATAAAATATGTCTGGCAACTGAATAGCTCCGCTTTAAAAAAAAATACAACTTGCATCACAGCTTTCCCTTTTTTTGATTTGTATAATAAAAATGATTTACAGCACAACTGCAATTGCAGTTGCAACAAAATCCCAAAATTCAACAGCACAGAACTTTAGAGAATACAGTAAAAAAAAAAAAAAAAACAATTATGTCGTTACACCCAACCCTGTCAGCGTGAACTTAATTTACTGAAACTGTTGGCTGCGGACTCTTCATGCTGCCATGCACTACAATCACACATCAACACCTTTTAGAATTTTTTAAGCAGCACAGCTGGGATGTTTGACACTTGGCGTACTCAGAGCTCCACAGGTTACAACAAACAACTGATCATAAAACATCAGCAGCCCTTTAAAGAAATACCTGTCTGAGGTCAGCTCAGGACTTCCTTTTTGCTCTCCACACTGATGTTCTTCTCAGTGAGACCTGCTGAGGTGGAACACTGATGCGAGCTGATGTGACGTTGTGTTTGTAAGTTGCTTGTGAAATGAGCTGCAGGATTGGGGAAGAGCACGAAGCGAGTAATCCTGTTAACTATTCTATGCATGTGTGCAGAGATGCTGCTTCGCTGTTCTGGTGTCTTCCCGGTGAATCATCGCTACAGTGCCTTTCTCAGAGTAAAGAGACTGCCAATCACTAATCTGCATTCTGCTCAAACCCGAGGCAATCATTTGCCCTGACCATCAGCAGCATAGAGGCCTGCTGGCCAGTTAGACGCTGTCTCCCAGGCCTGCTCTGTTCCAGCCTGTAGCTCCTGTTTATTACCACTGGTCCAGCCTTATCGCCTCCCTTTCTTACCTCGCCTTAATCCCCTTTATAATTTTCACCAACTTTAATTAGTTCATGTCCAGAGCAACTATTAATCCTGGGCATGATTTGAAATGTAGAATCTGGCAGGCCATAAAACCTTTGTACTCTATAGTAGATGATTTTGAGACCTTGACTCAAGTATTTCACTGGTGATGCTCTGACTAGAAAATGCCCCTCTCTTCAGTCTTGAAGTCCACTCTCTGGTCCCTCCAGGCTCTGTGCAGGTTGATGTGGATGACAACAGCAGCTCATGGCCTCCACAGTGACCTTGGAACAGTGTAATTGCTTCTCTGACCTCCTTGTGCCCTCGAGACCTCGGCAGTGCCATACATGGTCTGTTATAGGGGTATTTATACTGTTACTGTGCATGAAAAACATACCCATATAAGTCCAGGATTTACTTCAATGTGTGTCTGTCAATAGGTTTTTAAAATATGTTTTTTTTTTATTCAGATTTTAATCTTCAGAACAGTTACAAAAAAGAGGGATGCATGATATATAAAACAACATTTATATTATTTTGTATTATTCTGGCAATTAAATTATAGCAGATAAATAATTAGCCGATAATACAAAATCAATTTGTTTTCATTGACTTAACCCATTGACGCCTAAAATGCCTGTAAAACCTCTGGGCGATTTTAAAATAAGCCCCTAAAACCTGAAGTTTTTCTGGAAATTCAACAGAAGTGTCAACGCTTCTACTAAATAATAGATTTTTCAGCCTCTGTAGCAGGTAGAAATGAAATTCCAAAAGTATTTGAGAGCTTATACAAATACTACAAAACGACGTATTTCCAGGCTTCAATGGGTTAACATGCAGCATCTACACCTTTCTATACAGCGATAACAGAATGCACCTGTAGCCCTTAATTGGGCACTTATTGAAATAGTTGCAAATTCCAAATTTCAACTCCGATAAAGGAGACTCATTACTGTCAGTCGATTATGATCGTCTTTGGCCAAACCTCAGAACTGACTGTGCTCTTCAGGCATGGAAAACAACAACAGAGGCCAGCAATGCTCTTGATTTATAGCCACTTGAGTTTGTGGTTGCCAAGTGACTAAACTGAGGGATTTTCATCTCCGGTTGGACAATATAATATATAGCTGGCCATCCACTGTGGAGCGCCTGGACAGAGTTGCTACTCTGAGAAATGTTAACAGAATAAATACTCAAGACATTGGCTGGTAGCAACGGTGTAATATAACATTAACTGGTGTGGCACTAGGGTCTACTAACTAAGTCATGTTGTCTCGGCTCACAAAAGAGCCCTAATAAATACTTTTTACATTCTTCAGTATTACTGGGGGATATTGCAAGACATTTTTTTACGTTAGGAGTCAAGGTCAGTAAAGTTATTATTATTATATTATGATCATACCGCTTGGTCAGATGTCAAGGTGTCACTATTTGTTATGTAACCTGATTTCTGCTGATTGTCTGGGAGAAATAATGTGGTTCTATGAGCTCACAGAGAGGCATGAGGACCCCATTTTGGATGTCCGCTAAAGTTACCAAATATAGTTAATGTAAAGGGTTAATGTTCCTCTGTGAGCTGTTAATAAACGTATATTGCAGAGTTTATGTACACATTGCATAGTTTGTGTACAGGTATATGCATATATATATATATATATATATATATGTATATATATATGTACACATTGCAGAGTTTATGTACAGGTATATGCATATATATAAATATATATAAATATGTATATATATATATGTACACATTGCAGAGTTTATGTACAGGTATATGCATATATATATATATATATATATATGCAGTATGATACTGACTGTCAAAATGTGGGCTATATGTGGCTGTTTAAAACATCTGTCTGGTAGTTGTGGCAAGAATCTGGAATATTAACGTCCACATTGCCCATCAAAAGATAAGTGTAGTGTAAACTCTGACATATACAATACATTGACATGTCAGACAGATTATGTCAAAGCATTAAATTGTTATGCAAAATGCTTTGTGGCATTCAAATACTTTGACTTGGAAAAGTTTGACTTGTACTTTATTTAAAAAATAAATGAATAAGCATTTGAAAAGTCAGAACTATTTTATGGTTTTGTTGTGAACATTAGATCACACTTGACATTGTTCAGACCTTCAGTGGGGTCTTATTCTGTTTGAGGATACGTGCAGAAGACATCTGCAGTATTCAACTCCAGTAGAAATGCATGTTGCACATACTGTACGTACGCAGTCTGATAGTGAGCTCAGGGCGGTGTGAAGGCTTACAGACAAATGAGTCAGTGCTGCCACATGCTCAGTTGAACAGATGAGCTCTTCCTTCATCTCAGATGGGCTAAAAGCATTTGATCTGCGATGAGCCCATTAGCACTCAGAGTCGGATTGTCACACGCCTGGCAAAGGTACTATATGGGGACGAATTGATTCTGTTTGCCATTTGTCATCTTCTGTATGCAATGACTGTAGGAAACTAAAAGATGTCGTGAGAGTTTGTTCTCTTCACAGCAGCAGTGGAAAGCGGATCAGATAAAGTTACACTAAAGGACCATTTAATGTCATCTTTGTACAATTAAGCAGATAATCCTTTGGAAAAACTGTCATGTCGTCACCTCAACTTGGCTTTTAGGTATTAGTGTTCGCAGGAAATGGTTAGTAGGTCCCATATAGCTGATGTCACTGTAAGCCTTATGTGACATAGTTTTGAATATGCAGTGAAAAAAACCCAGTCGGAGATATTTCAATGTTCTGGCCCTGAGAGACATCACTTATTGTTATCAGTGCAGTTTGACACACATAACCACAATTATGAGGATTATCTTTAGATGGGATTAACTACTATAGCATAGAGTGCATTTCTGAAAGTAAAATTGCAGTAATCCAGAATCCACAGGTAGTAATGCCACACCCATTTGTCAATGAGTTCTCATCTGCACCATTATTTAGATGAAAGAAGTCAAGTGTAGAAATTAAATTGTCATCATGAGCAATGTTTGACATCAATGGGCCATAGTCAAATCTGAAGCAGGCTGCAAAAAATGCACTTCACTGCTTAACACTTGAATCTTTCAAATTTACAATTGAAGGCAAACATATTGCATATGATAATTCCAAAACAGGTGTTGTGCATCAGTTTTTTTAAATAATGAGTTTTGTCACGGCATTAATGTCCCTCACAGTTAAAGTGCCACTAATACATGTGACACAAAGACAGTTTAGATGTTTGGTTTGTGAGATTACACTTGTGCCTGTGTATTCATTCCTCTGTTTGTAAAAGAGCAGTGAGATTCAGCGGAGAGCCAGATGTTTTAACATTCATGGCCATTTTGTTAACAAGGATTAAAACCCTTCAGTCCCTCTGAGTGACACTATTTAGAGAAGAAGCCAGATGACATGAGCAACTTAATGTCTACCAAGAGGAGTATTACTCCATCAAGAATAAAGAAGATGACTGAGATCAACACTAAAGTGGAGAAGTGACACCAGTGACATGTTTTCCCTGGTTCTGTGGCCTGGTAAATTAAAACCAGAGGCAGACATGTCCCGGTACGGCTCGCAAAGCTGTTCACCTCAGAAGACATGCAGCTGTGTGGATTACCAGCAGCAAGCTGACTAATGCACCAGAACAGTCAGGTATTTAGAGATTTTAAGGGCGGAGATTTCTGGTTGATGACGTAAGACAGAACGTGATTCCATTTCACAGTCAGGAGAATTTAATAGGATTAAATGTGTTTTGCTTGAACATGTTACCAGATATACAGTATGTCACTACTAATTGATCAATGATGACCAAACTTCAAACTTTGGCAACTCAAACTATGTGGTTGGCATAATCGAAATAGCTTTCAAAAAGTTGCACAAAAGCCAGGAGAGCACAGCAGACAGAGAACCAGAAACCAGTGCAGTGGTCACAGGGCACCGCGTGTCACTCAGAAACCTAATCTGACAGAGGAATTGAAGAGAAGGACTCTCAACATTCCCAAACAGCGATCAGCGTGCAAGTCAGCGATGGAGAGTGGCAGATCTCTGATGCGAGGCGAACCAGTTTCCTCCAGGCGGTGTGGCCAGATCTGCGTCAGTACCAGGAAAGCAACTGACAGGCAACAACTCCACCACCCTGACACCACGAATACTTCCAGCACATGTCCTCACAAAGCCCAGTGTCTACATGAGACAGAAATGTTTTTGTCGTGTTGAATACATCGTTGGGAATATAGAATACCTTTGCACCATAACAGAGTTCTTTAACTTTATTTATTTAAACTTTTTTAGATGTTTTTCTGAATTGCATGCTTTTACTTAAAGGTTCTTTAAACAGTATTCAAAGTAATCTAATGAAATGTGTTAGGAACTACATTTTAGAGCATGTATCCAGTAATCTGTAGTGGAATACGTTTTAAAAGTAACCATTACAACACTGCCTGCGTGATTTATGTCAATGCCTTTGCATAGGGAAATCCTGACATACTGTATTAGTCCAAAAAGTTCACTATTTAGATTGTACAGTCACTAAGAAGGATATAAATGGGGGGAAAAAGCCTGGACTGAATTTTATAATAATATTTTAGAGGAAAAAAATAATTTTAAGCTGACCCTGTCAAATAGCAGCAAATCCTTTGAACTTGCTGGTTTCCAGATTTATTTGGAAATCATTTTCCAAACCCTGGGATTAGAATTTGAGGACCCCCCACATGAAAATCTCCTGCAGGACCAGTTGAGCTCACACACACCAACATGCACAAGAAACTGTGGTGTGTTACCTGTCAAGGTACGCACTGTGGAGTGCATACTGCCTACTCACAACAAAAAACAGATACTTGGTAGGTTTAACTCTTTTAAAGATAATTCAGATGTTTTTTCTCACACCAGTAACTACTTATGCATGTTCTCTTTGCACCACTGCAGATATCTTTCAAACATTCAGCAGGAGATTACACCAGTAAAGCAGCCAGTGCAGATATTGACTGAATATGGAATGATGTCATTATTAAACAATGGCCAAATCTTCCCTTGACTACATGCTGTTCAAAAGGCTGCTGTGAAATCCAGCGACTAGATCGAAAGATTTTAACGACACTGTAGACGGCGCATGGTTTTGCCGATGAGATTAGAGCAGGTGTTGTGGAGGACTGAGCTGCCTGCATTGTGATTAATGAAGCAGCTCCGAACTGCTCTCTGGGCATCTATTGATTCACTTCTGTGGTCGGCCTCGCGCTGAATTAATCTGCCTGCAAATATGCAAGACTTATGCCTTCTGTTCGGCTCGGACCTGCAATTTGAGGCGGACATGAATCCACTCGCTGACACTCACGCCCAAGAGTGGAGTCTATCAATGCACTGCACTGTGATGAAGTGTGAGGGGACTGACAGGAGTGAAGACAAAGTTCTTAGCTCACATTTGTGGCATTTATCTGCAAATAGTGCATATGGGGAATAGTGTTCATAAAACTATCCATGTTTGGCTTTCTTAAACTGAAGTTGTAAAGTGATGGTCATTATTAAATTGGATTGTATTAAGGCAACTTGTCCTCGTTAAAAGTTCATATGATGTCTTACAAACGTGACCTTCTTATTGGACGTTGTGAAACAGTCACACAATCACAGTTTTGAACATGGAGTTAACTTTGTGAAATGGCAGCACTTTGTTAAGCTTAAGCAACAAAAAAATTGGTTAAAGTTCGGAAAAAGATCATTAACTACTTCCGTGCATAACTACTAGACGCAGATACGTGGGCGATGATTATGTAGAATATGACTGTATCAATGTCTGCAAGTTAATTTACAGATTAACTTAAAATAATGTTGACTTTTGGTTTCCCAGGGAGCAAGAACACTGGTTTCCTGGGTGAAAGTCCAAAGGCCTGCACTAAACTGACGACTTCTGGTTTTCTACGACAATCCTGATTCCCAAAAAGTTGGGACATTGTCTAAAATGTAAATAAAACCGAATATGATAGTTTGCGACGTATATTGAATTGAAAACTGCACAAAAACAATATATTTCACCTCTTCAAACCTTCCTGCCCACCAGTGTGAAGTGGTTAAACAATATTTTTGTTTTTTACTCATTTTGGTTGTATTTTAGCCAGTTTCTTTGGATTCTGGATTGGAATCAACATACTGTAATTTCATGAACCTATTTTTTTCTTGTTTTTCTTTATGACAACTTTTACCAAACGGTTTGTATGATATCCTACAAAATAGCGGCCCCTCTTTGAAACAGCTATTTAAGTTTAGTCAACAAAACCAGTTCTTGAAGTTGAGGAGAAAATAACAGTGTTAGGCTTTAAATCTCTGAACTTCAGGCAGTTATGTCTGTGACCTAGAACAAGAAGTACAGACAGTTTCTGACAGGACACAAACGGCCATCTCCTGGGTCACAGCCCTGGGTTAAAGCCCTTTCATGTACACACAGTCTGTATGCAACATAAACTGACAAAATTTTGTGGGAATTTCAGTGCATTACTTCCCGTTGGAATACGTAGAAAGTGCTCTTGAGAGCAGCCTGATGCAGTCACGAGGCCAAACAGAGTGGAGAGGCATAATCGATGCACAATGAATAAACGCAGCTCAGTTCATAGGTTTGTCTAGAAGACTTTTCAGGCCCTGGAAAGTTGTAAAGCTGAGAGAGTGTGTACGTCATACTTTGACACATCACTTTGTCTGCACAGCTTAGCTTCACAAGGACAGGGGGAAACTAACACAACGTGATTCACTGGTGTTGATACTGGAGCTCAGCTACACACCACCTCCCTCGACCCCGCCATGTCTCTCTCTGTGTCTCTGCATACTTTGTGTTTTCACACGTGCTGCTTCAGGCTGAACTGTGGCCTTTCTGACTGAGACAAACAGATTACTGTCACAAAACTGAACCGAAGTGACAAGAAGTGATATTTGTCCTGAGCTGCACAGTTTAAATGGCACATCGTTTTAATATGATTTTAACTAGGAATACCATGAAGAAAATATAGAAATTCAATATACATTTATTTGGAGAGTAACTCCAAAGAGTTTCTGTCTGTCTGAATTAAATTCTGCTTATTCCTATCAACTTTTTCTAATGACATTCTTCATGATATGGTGTACCTGAAACTGAGAGCCTGAAAAACAACCTAATACAAACCTAATCTAATACTGATTACATATGCTCATATGTAACTTTAGCAGCCTTGGAAATTAGCAGAGAAAGCAGAGACACTCTGGAACCAGACTCCAAAATGATGAGGGTAAGGGATGAGAGGAAACGGGGGTATTACTTCACTTCTGAATAAGCAGGGCAGTCAGAAGCTGTCGGCCAACAGCTTGCAGAAAAAAGCTGTGGAGATGGCAGGTGGTTCCGGTTTAATGGACTGTTTCCCTAAAATAATTTGTGGGACAGGTGGTTGCCAACGTTGGCAGGGTCAGTACTGATTTCCCCCCCATGCAATTCCCTGCACTTGTGCCATTCAAGTCTCTGATGGAGGGCAGCTGGCACCAAGTGACCCTCTCACTGATGCAGATAATGAACTGCAGTTTTGTTTTTTTTGGAAGGCAGCAGCTTTTGGCTTTCCGCTGTGCATCTATAAAACCACACCATGCTTTGTTGAGCATTCTTGGTTAAGGTGAAAGATGTTTTTTTTTTATCTAATCTGAGAGTTTTGGAGATGGCACTATAGGGCTTAAATGAGTCAGCCATTCACACATGCCATTGATTTCCACCGGGAGATGAAAGGGAAAGTTGCAGTGGAGGTTAATCTTGGAATCAATTCTTTTGAGCATATTTTATGCCCGCTGTATTGTCAGCACAACATGCATACCAGGCTATCTCTGCCCTGTATCTGGTGTTTTGTTTTAGCTTTACACGTCAGCTTTAAAGAAAGAAGGGCTGCTCTGTGCCAGATTTAGCTAATAGCTCTGCAGCCCTATAGGCAGATCTAAAAAAAGTATTTTTCAAAATGACCAGGATAGATAAAATAATTGTTATCATAAAGGAGATCTTGTAGATGCACAGTTAATGCATCATCATTAACATGAAATAGGAAGATATGAATCAAACAGATGTAGGCCTATAGCTGAAAAAACATTATGTTTTAGGTTTTGTCAGTGATGTAGTGGCTGCTGATGAGGGGAGTTTACTACTACATAGAAGGGCAGGTTACAGAGGAGGAAGAGGGTATGCATCTATAAGCCAGTGGCTTTTTGTCTGATAGGTGGGTGTATTAAACTGACAGAAAAAGAGGTGGGTATACCCCATATTCCTGCGTGTACTCTCCACTACACCACTGGGTTTTCTATTTTTGTCAAGGTTGCAGGTTTATCATATTCTACTGAGCAAGTTTGTGCAGTCTTTTCAGTATTCAGTAAGGTAATTATTCATATCACAATAGTTCATTGCCCATTCATAATTTGCCTCTAAACTGCTTAATCTAAACGAAAAAATAAAAAATAAAAAAACAACTTGAAAGTTTGTTCACACAGTTTAGTGCCGCTATTACTGTACAGTATGTGCCATTTATAGTAACATCAACAGGCCCAAGTCATCACTAGCAGCAGTGCTGCCAAAATAAGCCAATTAGGTTTATTGATTTGTTGTGAGCACCTTAAACAGAGTCGGAACCTGACAACAAGGGGATCCAATTCAATTGCTGTACTGTAAATAAACAGGAAAGGCTGCAACGGGCAAGCTGCCACAGTGTAGTGCAGGTTATATTACACTGAGGAAAACAGTGTTCAGTCAGTGGTCATAGACATATGGAATTTTAATACTTAATATTACAATAAAGACAAAGAGACAGTCTGATTGCGGCATATAGATCTGGAAATTAATTTAATGACGCAATAAAACTGAGTCATTGTTAACCAGCATCTGATGCATATATTGATAATTGTTATATAGAAAAACGAGCAGCAGGACAAAGGTGCAGTGATATGTGTGTGCCGGTGCGTAAAGTGTGCTGCACAGTGATTAGTCCCGCCAGGTTTCTCTGGCAACCCTGTCTCCGCTCCGTGTCCATGGCAATGGATAGGCAGTTTACTTCTTTTTCTTTTTATTCTTCTAAGACGTGAAGGAGCTGCTTTCTTTTAACGCTATAGTTCAAAAGCTCCGGCTGCGAGAGCGAAAAGGCTCCGCGCTTTATGGTCGTACAGATGTGACGAGAATGTGGGAATCACTGTATGCGGATATGGTGCGAGCGAGAAACACAAAGGGACATTTCAACAGGATGCCAGTGACACAATAGGTCATCACTGTCACCAGTTAAACCTTATGATGTTTACTTTTGACGTAAACATTATTCGTATCCTCAATCTGTGGCACTGTAGCCTACTGGTGTGCAACATATTGGTCGCTTTGCGTAATTGGCTGTTTTTGACGATCACCAAGTCAATGCAAGTAAAGCATGTGATCTGAAACCAACACATCGTGCAGCGTGTAGGCCTAAAGGAGATCTCAAACAGAAACATCCACATGCACCGTGCTGGGAATGGCTCACCATCCAGTGGCTGCTATTGTTACCAGTCTAAACCTCAACGGGTGACTGGGGATGAATGGCTGCATGGTCGCGTTTAAACCTGTGAATTAGGGGTAAAGCAGTCTGTGCAAGGCAAATTGGCTTGCTTCTTACCCTTGGAAGCATCCTTGTCTTCTTTAGGCTTCGCCACTTTGCCGCTCATAGATCCCAGTTTGGATGTGTAATTCCCGATTTAGACAAGATTTGAAATCCCTTTAATTGCTGACTGTCCTCTGTGAAATCCTCACCACAGGTTCCAGCTGCTGAGATAAGGGTTCTGTGGAGAGAGGGATAATCATCAGAAATGTTGCGTTCATGGCACAATAACAGCAGCAGGGCCATGTAACGAGACAATGGACCGTGGGAGCTGCTGCATTTGCAATTGGATATCAATGGAAACATCCAACTATTGATGATCTGTACACACACACGACAACGAGCTCTTATGGTTTGACTAAATACCAAGAATCAGGCTGCTGTGTGTGTCTTTGCACAGCCTTCCCAGTGTCTTAAAGCCACGCGTTAACCTACCTTATCTCCTCCACGTTTTCTGCTACATCAATGCACATTGATGAAAGGAAATGCTCCCACCATGAATCCCGTTATGTTGCATACAAAAATCACGACCTGCTGTACTGTGACAAAGAAGAAGAGCGACAAGCTGAAAAATGAAGCGCGTTTTTTTTTATCCAGATGTCTCCAATCAACGTTAAAAAGAAAAAAAAATAGAGGTCAAAACAGTGAAGCGTCCTGTGTGCAAACCCCGGGGGGAGAGATGTCATCAAGTGTGGCTTGAGCGAGCAGGTTTCCTTGTCTGAGGCTTTTCTTACTGACGAGCAGTGCTCCTCTAAACGCTCGGCAGGCAGAATCAACAGGATACACAACGTGAGAGCGCTCCCCCCGTTACAGCGCCAATTCACACCGTGGACATTTGTTTTTTTGACTTGAGCAGCACCGCTGAGATGAAAACGAGCTCCATCCGTATATGCAGTCAGTGTGCGAGCTGTGTTGTCGATGTGCTGAAGAATTACAGCAGGAGGTTGTGCTGCATGGTGCACACCATCTTGCTGTTGCTCTCAATCAGTTGCCTTTGCAGAGCTATGCGTCATCCCATTCACATACAGCTTGCGCATTTACCTCTTGTATGATCTGTGGTGTTTTCTTTCACTTTATGACATGTATTTGCAACAAATGGCTAACTGGAGGATAAAGGTAGACATCATAAACCAGCGCTTAATTAACTTTGTGGTTTGTAATATATGTTTATTAGACAGATTGAACGGGAAAATTGCATTAACAACAAAATATTTCCGTATTCTGCAATCTCCACAGACCCAGTCTGCAACAACCATGTGTTGACTAGTAAGTTTATGAGGCATGTGTTGCACATGATACGCAAGAGGATTAGGACCACGTGAGAATTTTATTTGAGTTCTAAGTTTAAAGTCAACTGTGACTGTAGAGTCAGAATTCTGGGATTAAAGTTAGTCAGTCGCTATAAAGTCACTGTACTGAAAATAAGTTCAGAAAGTAAAAGAAAAAAATGATCCAACTTTAAATTCAGAACTGTGATTTTAGAGTCAGAATTCTTGGAATAAAGTCAGGGTGCGTTGTGTAAAGTTACTGACTGAAGTAAAAAAAAAAAAATCTGAAAATAAACTCAGAATTAATAAAACCAGAAGTATTTTTTCCTCAGAATTCTGAGAGTAAGATCAGAGATTTTACTTTAAACTCAGAAACTTTCCCTCTTCCATCTTCAGATAAGAGATATAGATTAATAAGACTAGTGTTATGCAAAACAAGGTCACTTAAAATACTAGAACTAGATCGAAACAAGAAGAAATATTGTGAAAATGATAACTTTGTTCTGTTCTGATAATGACATGCATCGACTGACTGCAGACTGTGAGATTAGTCAGTATTCTGATGTCTAACTCAGAACTCAAGGTTTTGTTTACATATGGCCCTCTTCCATAGTTCTGTGCAGCATGATGAAATAATGTATTTGATTTTCTTACCTTTAAAATCTGTAGAGATGGAGCCTAAAAGCTACACCTCATTCACTTAAAAAAAACGTTCCAAATGAGCGATGTTTATGGCCAAAAATCCAAATATTTTCAAGCCTCTTAATCCACTTTAGGGTCACTATAATAATTATAATTTTGAGTAATAATTCTATCAGTCAGAATTCCCAGTCCAATCCCAGTCTGATTTCTGCAGGCTTTATGTCACATCTCGTGGCCCTGAGGGTCTGTTAGCTCTCAGTGGCAGCAGAGGAAGAAGACCTGCGGGTTGAGGGTTACAAGATCTATATAGTTGCTATTTTTAGAAGAAACAGGACTCCTTTCAAACTTTCTTCACATGCTCAAATCATCCTGAGACATCTCAGGCACACTGTGGGCTGTTTGGCCTGTTTCAACCAAGTGACTCTGCCTCAAACAGTCAAATCACTACGGTTTGGATATTCAGTCATATTATTACTTTCTCTGTATTAAGACAATTTGAACTCAGATGAAGCTATTGGTAATGCTGCCAGTTGCCCAGTATTTTCCATCTTTTTTATAGTGTTGCATTGTGGCTGTTTCTGTCTTTTTTTTGTATTAATAGGCAGTAGGATAACATATTAATGATGTTGGCTGAATGCATAAAAAAAAAATGTTTTTCTTCTTTTGAATTTCAAATTGAACAACCTTAAAACACCTTCAAACTGGTTATCAGCCATTAGAAGTTCACAAAATGGTATATGGTACAGTATATACATACAGTATGCTTTTTATTTAATATCCCTTGTCAAGTATCTTTCTTTTGTCTTTGTATCTTTTAATAGTATTAACAAATGTCACTCTTCAGTCTCTCTTAGTAGTTCATCTGTCTGCATTTTCATCTGAGGCTATCCTGACAGATTTTTTTCTCGTCCTGGTGGTTATTGCCATAACTCTTTTATAGAGACAGCTGAGTCCTTGTCCATGTGCATGTCTTTATTGTTGATAGATCACAATTTAAAGTCTGAGAAAAAGATCTTGAGTCACCTCCGTTTAGAGTGCTCCACTCATTTTTTGCAGAAAATATATTGATTTATTCCTTTTTCTTTCTTTTCTTTTTTTTAAATTCACGAGATCGGACTGCTCATTAGCATTTATTGGCAGGGAGAAAGTGCATGGTTATTATTCATAATAGTGACTATCTATACTATCTATACTTAGCAGCAGTAAGGTGAATCGATAGGAGCTGACCACTAGTGCTGAGGGGTGAATGCAGGGGGGAGGGGGGCAATGAGGGGGACATTGAGTGGATGTCTTCATAAAAGATGCAATCACTTACTGCAAATTATCACATGTACACAAACACTCACGACATTTACAAATCTTAAACACATTGCATACATTAAATTAGCAAAGGAGAATCTACTTTTTTATATGAAAAACTTCTGATTTTTTTCATAAAATGTATATATAAACCAACATTAACAATCAATCAACCAATCAATATCCTTTATTTAACCAGGTAAAAATTCATTGAGATTAAAATTTCTTTTTCAAGAGTGACCTGGCCAAGAAGGCAGCACCATGATAAAATAAGAACAATCAACCACAATTCTCATACACCACATTCAACATCAATTAAAGTACATACAAGATCAGGGACAAGACTATATGAAGATTGAAATGAGTACAGTTGAAAATGAAACAAATAAACGCCATAAATTGAACAACTTTGGTATACAGTGCAGAATGGGACGTTTTTGCAGGATGCATACCACAATAGTCGTAAATACTGTTGAGATGCAAAATACTAAAGCAGCTGCAGGAACAAGAAGTAATGGAAGGGTTGTGTGGTCATTATCTATCCATCCATCCATCCATTCTCATCCGTTTATCTGGAGCCGTGTCGCGGGGGCAGCAGGATAAGCAGGGCATTCCAGGCGCCCAGCCACAACGTCCAGCTCCTCCTGGGGGGCCCCGAGGCGTTCCCAGGCCAGGAGAGAGATATAATCCCTCCAGCGTGTTCTGGGTCTTCCCCGGGGCCTCCTACCAGTTGGACGTGCCCGGAACACCTCTAACGGGAGGCGCCCGGGAGGATCCTTACCAGATGCCCAAACCACCTCAACTGGCTCCTTCCGAGCTCCCTCCGGATGTCTGAGCTCCTCACCCTGTCTCTAAGGTTGAGCCCAGCCACCCTACGGAGGAAGCTCAATTCTGCCTCTTGTATCCGGGATCTTGTTCTTTCAGTCACTACCCAAAGCTCATGACCATAGGTGAGGGTTGGAACGTAGAAGTGTGTTCATTATAAATTAAATTAGAAATATATACCTGACAAATGTAAATAATGTTTTAAGTAACATTGTAGTGACCCGATTGCTACTCAAAAAAGATGCCACTATTATGATGAGAGCCCGTTTATAGTAATTTACGCGCACAAATGAAATGTCCACTTTACGTATATCCATTAACTCAGTTTATTATAATGTTTCCAAACAAATATATACTTCTTTCTTAAGCAAATAAACTTATATTTCCAACGTATACATCACATTTCTGCGGTCAAAAAACTGTGTGCCTCTCGGGCATCTCAACAACAATCAGTCATACACCGGTGCCTGATATTAACTCATGACCTCAGAATCCATAATGAGCGCTCTTCTCCACCCGGTGGTGGGAGGCGCAAACAAACAAACAAATAAACAATTAAAGCAAAATGGCTCTTACAAACATGTTTATAGACACTGTGACTGAGTTGTTTTGCAGACTTATATAATCACATGGCTCCAGAAGGTGCTGGTGACTCTATACCCACCTAATGAGTTGTAGAAGAATGTGGAGATGAGGCGGCGCTCTGACTCAATAGCCGTGCATGTTCATGTATGTTGGGGTTGAGGTTTAAAGAGCGAGGGGTTAGAGAGAGTAAATGTCAGTGGGTTGTGTTCCCACTGTGTCCGTGGCCCCCTCTGACCTTTCCAGCAGGGCATGGCTGTACAGCCTGTTTAAAGGAAAACCCTGCAGCCCAGTTGGTTCAGCACAAACAAATTCCTGACTCACACTCTGTCACCTCTGATGTCACATCACAGGCTGTGACCACTGATGCCACAGAATAACCCTGAATCACTTCTGTTTGTCTGCTGATTGCAGGAGTTTTGCTGGAAAATGCACAATCACCTCATGAAACATTTATTAAAGTGTTCTTATGGGAGGCATGTCACTATAAAGAAATGCTTTTATGGGACCTACTCTGCATTACATATTCATGTAACTCCACTATACTGTTTCTGCTGCACAGACCTTTTTCAAACATGAAGAGTTATATTGACTCACATGAAACGTAATCTAAATGATTCACTTCAGCCATTATCATAGCATGCATGAGCTATATCACAAGTTGTATATAGCTATTTAATTTCATTTATTCATATCTAATATTACATCTATTATTTTTTAGTTTATTTTAATTTACTTTACTTTATTTTGCATTATTACTTTACTTTATTTTGATTTATTTTTCTTTTGTTTCTTGAAGTTTTTTTTCTTATTCCAAATATTATATATATTTTTTTTATTATTTCTTATCATTCTTGTTCTTTTCTCTCTCTTTTTTATCTTTATCTTATCTCTATTTCGTGATTCTTGTATAGCTGTAACAAGTGAAATCAAAAAAGTAAAGTGAAAAAGTTAAGACAACTAAGGAATAGAAAGATTGTCATGATGTGTATCTGAAACGTCTTTTTGAAGAAGAACAATTGAAAGTTTGAATGGATCAGTGAATGAACGAATTATCATAAACCTGAATCAACATCTCTCTGATCCATGCATGCACAAAATAAAAAATAAAAAAGCTTTTAAGCTATTTGCTTGCACACGCTTTTTGCAAAAAGCTCTTGTTTTGATTGCATCATTTTTTCTACATGCACCTGATTGCACCATGTGACACAAAGGCCTTTTCACAGTTTAATTACGATACATTTCTTTAATCAGGTATTCTATTTTTAGGGAAATTATGTCCATAGAGTGTATATTCATCTAGGCAGTCAGTTTAAAATCAATTTCCAATCACAGCCCCTCACCCCATCTGCACACTGAGCTGACGTATAAATCAGTTGCATAGGATGAGGGACTAACACCGGACCAATAGCGGAGGAGCTGCTTGATTTGTAACTTGGCTGGACTGAAAATCACCCAAGGTGATATTTGTGGAGGAGCCAGTTGGGTGCTTGGAGGAATCAGTCCTAAAAATCATTCTTTGGGACAGGCTGTGAGGTGTCGGAGGGTGATTAATGCTCCAATATTGTGCAGCAGGGTTATTCATCTGCCACTGTTTGTAGGTGTTAGCCTGAATCAAGCTCTGAGTGTGGCTGATAAGGTAATCAGGCTGGTTCTGTTGCAGGGCGGCTGATGACAGCGGATACAGGCTGGAGGTCGAGGGGTATTTTTTTCCAATTTGTGTCTGTATCTTGTGTAATATGGTTGGGATTTATCAAAAACAATCTTTTGTCTCTATATCAGAGAGTAGCAGGTTTCACTTACTGATTAACTGAGCTGATGGTTGATTTACTCAGTTAATACAACATGAAACTATATGACTTTTCTTTTTCATTAACTTCATGCTTTGGAAGCAAATGAAATATTCACATGTTGTCATAATAAAAGGATATATTGAATAATAGCAGCATAAGTCAAGTCAAAGTTTATTTATAGTTGACCAAAGTGCTGTACAGTTATTAAAATAGAATAAATCATACACAAATAGGTATAAATAAAAACAATAAAAACAATAAAATACTAAAAACAGTAAAACAATAAAATAAAATAGAATAAAATAGTAATAAAAGCTCAATCCAAAACAGAGTTAGAGATAAAAAAAGACAAATAAATAAATAAACTTTGACATAATAAAAGCAAGGACTAAGTATGAAAAAGAAGGCTATAAAATGTTTTTGTGAGTGTTTGTGTGTGTGTCCAGAGGCTCGCACATAAATGTGATGGATTCCATCAAACACGACTTTCAGGACTGTTGCACCTGCTCATTTATCTCTGAGCCTCACAGAGCTCCGGCACTCTGACCTCAGTTCCAGAGGTCAAAACGGGGTCAGCAAACTATTTCAAAACTAAAGAGGTCAGGGTCAAAGGGTGTGACGAGATGTCGTATTTCTGTCACGTCCCCCTATAACACACCACATAATTGACTTGGCCGCTCCCCAGATTGCATTTTTATATCTCTCATGTCACAGAGTCAGGGTATATTTCAGCTGAGGGACAGATGATCTACATGTATTAGGAGCAGCTGACATGCTGCCATTTATATGGTGATAAAGTCTTCATCAGTCCACTGGCAGGTGACTTATTAGCACCTAAAGCGTGTTTTTTATATAAAGAGTGCAAAGTTGGAATTGATTTATTATTATGAAAAATTAATTTGACCCATTTCCACCCCATTGGCTCTGTGTAGTGTAGCTTCTTTGCAAACTCATTTTTTGACATTCAGCAGGAAAACAGTGAGCTTCACAGGCACTTTGTGACCAGGAGGGATAGGAGCTCCACTTTTCATTAACGGTGGCTGAACATCCTCGAGCCGGCAGCGTCTGTCAGCTCAGCTGCATCACGGCTCACAGAACCAGGAGTGGACTTGAGCTCTCATTTCTTGGGAACTCATAATCGTTCTGTGTTTCTGGGTCACTATAGGCAAGAGTAGGCCTGGATAAGAAACTCAGGCAGTGGATTTTTCTTCATTCTTCAATTGTCCCACACCTGCTCGTTTCTTTACTGTGAACAAATATGATTTAATTATGCTCTTACAAATTTAGCTAAACCTATGAACTATTTAAACCGTGCATTATTGGGTCACTGACCCACTTAAGTTAACGTAGAATCCCACCAGTGCAGAAATACAATATTTGGGTTTTACTACAATTTTGTTAACCAATCAAGTTATTGCTAGCTCACTTCAGGTAGTTATGCCCATTTCTTTTACTTTTTAAACCATGTTTTGCTACACCTAACCATGTACATGTTTTTATACATAAGCAATAGATTTGTGGCATAAACCTTAGCAAACAGTGGCTATTTTACAATGTAAATGAACGATACTTGCACTTATTGAAATGAAAAATGAAAATGCTCGTGTGGGTTGTATTTGAGGATAGGAACTACAGTCATGGAAAAAGTTATTAGACCAACCTTGTTTTCTCCAATTTCTTGTTCATTTAATGCCTGGTACAACTAAAGGTACATTTATTTGGACAAATATAATGATAACAACAAAAATAGCTCATAAAAGTTGAATTTAAAAATTACAAGACCACCCTTGTTTTCTAGAGTTTAATTTAAGAGCTGATATCCAGCAATTTTCCATGGTTTCCTTGATAATAACCAAAATCATGATCAAGAAAACCATGGAAAATGGCAGGATATCAGCTCTTAAATTAAACTCTAGAAAACAAGGGTGGTCTTGTAATTTTTCCCTGACGGTATGTGATTGTATATTTTGTAAGTTGTTAAGCTTATTAATTAAACACTGTTTTTGGATCATTACTGGGCATCAGCCAATAACCAAAACCCTGGTATCAATATGGGGAATGAAAAAATATTATGTATGATCATAATCAATAAATCATAAAATATGAAATTATGAACCTGGTCTCACAGAAATCCGTGAAATAGCCACGGATTTCGCTTAACTCAAAATCCGTGGAATAGCCACGGAATCGCTCAAATTTCTGTGAAACTGACACGGATTTCGCTACAATGCAAGTTAATGACAGTCATATTTTTCTGGCGAGATCTTCATCACAAAGTGATTATGTACATTCACTGAGTGAATATTTAGAAAATAAAACATATATTTCTCGCTAGAAATGTGATCAAAATCCATTTTTATGCAGAAACAAAGTCAAAATATAAATTTTTTCACTAAAAATGAGAGAACTGTCTGCCATGTTTTTTGTTCTGACCGCCGGAACCTTGAAAGTCACATGACTTGGAACAAACCAATAGGAACAAATATCCATGGAATAGCCACGGGATATGCAAGTCTTTAACTTGCATTGTAGCGAAATCCGTGTCAGTTTCACAGAAATTTGAGCGATTCCGTGGCTATTCCACGGATTTTGAGTTAAGCGAAATCCGTGGCTATTTCACGGATTTCTGTGAGACCATGTTGGAAATTATACATGCCAAAAATAAAATCTACTGCCATTTACAAATGCATAAATATCCTTTCTTTCAAGCCAATTGTATGATATTGAAATGTGCCATTGAGAGCCTGTAAATCCAATCTCTTCCTCTCCATCTTCTGCAAAATATCAAGCCAGATGTCAGCATTTGCTTATTCAGTGAGGATGCATGTGGGCAAGCGGGGCAATGGGTGTGAAGCATCAGGCTTTCAAATTACAGAAACGACTGTAATAATTAACGGAGCGATACTCTCAAATATCACATTAATGTCAATGACTTTATCTGGAGGAGGGCTGTGATGGAGGGGAGCAGCGCTTTGAGGCCTGCAGTGCTTCTTTTTACAGCTCACATCACAGAAGCTCCCTGTGGATATTACTGTACAAGCTCACAAGACCAAAGTGGAGTGAGAAACGCCCAGTGACACAAGTGTGGATTCAGTGTTTGAGTATCAAACAGCTATCACATTTCTCTTTTTCTGTATTTACTTGTGCACTACAGCTCCATGCCGAGGCTGTAACATACACTGTTTATTAGACTGATGAATCACTTTCTGAGAGTTATACTAAAAAATTCCAAGTTCTTTACAGATCACTGTTCCCTTAACCCAGGGGTGTCAAACTCAAATACACAATGGGCCAAAATTTAAAACTTGAATAAAATCGCGGGCCAACATTGAACAAATAAACCTTTTAATATATACCAAACATGTTTTGCTTTAACATTAAATATGGAACCAGCAACGCTTATAAACATACAATATATAACTAAATAGTGCAGACATGCAAAATCAAATTTCAAATAAAAAACACATCAATGTCATTGATTTATTAAATAAAAATCGTATGCCTCTTTTCTATTTGCATCCTTCTGATTTAAATATCAAAATAAACTTTTTCAACAGGTTAACAAATTCTGCCTTTCTTTTCGCCATTTTTGGGAAAGGGTAGCTCGGAGACAGCTCTAGCTTGAGGTTGCTATGACGACTGTCACAGAGGAGCGTTTCTGGGTCCTGTCCTGATTGACGCGCCAAAACAACAGCAGGGCATTGTGGGATTTGTAGTATTTGCGGTAAATGCGGCGTATAATACCGGTGGGTCAGCTTTTATAGTACAATAATAATATAATAATTTGGTATTGCCTCGTGGGCCAAATAAAATTACACTGCGGGCCAAATTTGGCCCATGGGCCAGAGTTTGACACCCCTGCCTTAACCCTTTATCAGGCAAAGAACTATATTTGGTAACTTCAGTGGATTTGAAAAATGGGGTCCCTGTGTCTCTCTGTTTGGTCGTAGAACCACTTGGATTTCTTCCAGATAATCAGCAAAGATCAGGCTACCAATCAGTATGATAATAATATAATAATATTAACTTTATTGACCTTAATCTCCAATGTAAAAATGAAAAATTTAGGAAAAAAATATGCAAGAAACAGTCGTACAAACAGAGTTATTCTTCAATGACTTGTACCAGGAGAACTTGACTATGATGGCATGTTAGGCCCAAATATGAATAAAAATAAAAATCCCAAAAAGTGGCAAATTTACTAGATCAAAGTGGCAAATCTACAAGAAAAAAAGTCGCAGATTTAAGAGATTTAAAGTGGAAAATCTGTGCAAAAAAGTTGCAGATTTACGAGAAAAAAAGGTGAAAAAAAGCAACTTTTTTCTTGCAGATTGACCACTTTAAATCTCATAAATCTGCACATTTTTTTCTCGTAGATTTGCCACATTAATCTTGTAAACTTTTTCCTAAAAGTATAACCCCCCTACCCCGGGTCCTTATGTTTTTTTTTTTTACACATTCTGGCTGTATGTAATATCCTCCAATATTCTCGAGGGTTGAAATTTGGAATTTGCAAGTATTTCAATGAGTGTCCTATTAAGGGTTAAAGGAATAGTTCAACATTTTGAGAAATACACTTTTTCTCTCTTGTCATGTTCGATAAAAAAGATTGGTACCCCATCTTATGTCTGTCTAAAGCTACAGATAGGAGATGCTTAGCTTAGAGTTAGCTGCTTAGACTGTAGTCACCAAAAATTAATGCAGTACATTACCCTTTGGAAAACTATACATTTATTTTTTTCTTTTCTACTTTTCTCTAATACAAATATGATATAATGTGTTCATTTTTATCCTTAAATTTGCTGGTAGACAGACACGAGAGTGGTATCGAGCTCAGTGTTTCTGTTTTATGAAAAAATTAGAAGATTACTCTAAAAGAACTGCCGTCAGTTCTCTCTCCACTCAAAGTCTGAGCAACTGGAACAGTGACAGGACGGCCATTACTCACACATTCATGACAACCAAATAAACAACAGCTTGAATAGTGAGCCTCACAACTGTGTTACCATGGACATGGTGTCACACAGGCAGTGGTGGAAGGAGTATTCAGATCCCTTACTTTAGTAAAAGTATTAATACCATACTGCAGAATTACTCCACTACAAGTAAAAGTCCTGCATACAAAACTAAAGTACAAAAGTATCAGCATCAAAATGTATTTAAATACCATATATACTTAAAGTATCAAACTAAAAGTTAAAGTACTCACTATGCAGAATGGACCCACTAAGATTGTTTTCTATATTCCTAATTTATCATGGGATTATTATTTTTGATGTATTTATGTAAGCAGCATTTTACTGTTAAGTTTAACTACTTAATATACTGCTATGTGGTTTAATTTCTTAAAATGTGAAATCATTTTAAATTGATAATGTTTTTATGTTAAATCTCGACCTGAAAAGTAACTAAAGCTGGCAGCTAAAATGTAGTGGAGTAAAAAGTACGGTAACACTTTAGATTAGGGAACACATATTCAACATAAACCCTTTATCAGGCGAAGAACTATATTTGGTAACTTGGTAAGTCCCCATGTCTCTCTGTTTGGTCGTAGAACCACATGGACTTGTATGAGGAAACAGGACTATGACAGCATATTAGGGCCAAGTATGAAAAGTGCCAAATCCACAAGAAAAAAAATTGTCGATTTAAGAGATTTAAAGTGGCAAATCTGCGTGAAGAAGTCACGAATTTACGAGAAAATATTGGGGAAAAAAGCAACTTTTTTCTCGCAGATTCACCACTTTAATCCACCACTTTTTTTCTGGTAGATTTGACACCAAAATCTTTGGGGTTTTTTTTTTTTACACATTCTGGTGTTTGCTATTTGTCTTTTCAATGAGGCTTATAAAGTCCCTACAAAGTGAAGCATATTAAGATCGTAACTCATATACAACAACTTCCTTACTTAGTAATTAGCAATAATTCTGAGGTTATTGAGGGAAAACTCTTAGTTAATGGCTTACTGGTTGTATAATAAGGCCATGCAGAATAAGACATTAATAACTACTTAATAATGACTAATTAAGAGCCACTATGTTACTTATTCGCATGCTAATAAGCAACTCATTAATGTTGAATATGTGTTCCCTAATCTAAAGTGTTACCGTACTTTTTACTCCACTACATTTTAGCTGCCAGCTTTAGTTACTTTTCAGGTCGAGATTCAACATAAAAACATTATCAATTTAAAATGATTTCACATTTTAAGAAATTAAACCACATAGCAGTATATTAAGTAGTTAAACTTAACAGTAAAATGCTGCTTACATAAATGCATCAAAAATAATAATCCCATGATAAATTAGGAATATAGAAAACAATCTTATTGGGTCCATTCTGCATATTGAGTACTTTAACTTTTAAAGTACAATATTTTGCTTGAAATGTAGTTACTTAAAATGAAATACTCAAGTAAAGTACAAGTACCTCAAAACTGTACTTAAATACAGTACTTGAGTAGATTGGACAATACAAATATGAGGTACTGTTTCACAGACAACAAGTGGGACAAAAATGATCTATCTAGCACACACTGGTGTCCCTCTTCTATATAGGCTGCAGTGCCCTCTGTGCACAATGGAGTGGGTCAAAATGAATTATGTAGTCTATAAATAAATAAATAGATGTGAATAAATATATGATATGTATGAATATAAATATATGTTTGTTTTGCAGTGATGTGTCATTTTATTTTAGATGTATAAATTACAATTAATATGTGCTCCCAGAAATCTGTCTTATTCTTATGAAGACGATTTCTCACAAATGCCAGGAGGAAATTTCTTGAAATTCAGCATCAATGTCCTTCTGGACTCAAGGATGAACTGAGGTCAAAGGTCAAGGTCAATATGATTTCACATCTGTGGAAATTATATCTAAGGAACGTCTTGAGAGAATTTCTTTAATTTGGCACAAACGTCCACTTGGTTTCAGAATTACTGTCCTATTAATGACAAATTTTACATAAAATGTCAAGCAAGATGAAATGATGACGTGATGCCATTTATCACCAAAGGTCGAATAAAGTTGGAGTACATTTTCTTTTACCTCTTTCAATGAAATGATTGTGACGATGTGATTTATTTTTTGACAGATAAAGTGTATATCTTCTCAAAACTTTATAAATCAATCTCTTCCAAACACATCACAATGAAAATGAAACCACAATTAACAGAGGATTATAATTATTGCAACTTTATTAATGACCTTGTATTTTGCAAAAAAACACAAAAAATTGATAAACTAACCTACAAAGACAAGCGCAAACACAAGTGCTTTCTTCTCTTTGCATCTGTGTAGAACTAAGCCCACAGATGAGAATGTCAGTGGTACTCTGTGTAGTGTATAAAATACTGTACTTAAGTACAATTATGAGGTACTTGTACTTTACTTGAGTGTTTACATTTTATCTAACTTTATACTTCTACTCCACTACATTTTGAGGCAAATATTGTACTTTTTACTCCACTGTATTTACCTGACAGTTTAGTTACTTTTCAGGTTGAGATTTAACATAAAAAACATGATACATTTCAAGTGATTAGCTATTTTTTATAAACTAAACCTCCTAACAGTATAATGACTAGTTAAAATGATCCATATCTTGAGAAGATTTAAATAAATGCATCAATAACAATAATATAATAATATATTTAGAATATATATAACAATTTGAGCCAGGTCATTCTGCATTAAGAGTATTTTTACTTTAGATACATTGAATACACTTTAAATTCAGGACTTTTACTTGTATTGGAGTAATTCTGAAGTCTGGTATAAGTACTTTTACTTATAAGTAGGGGATCTGAATACTTTTACCACTGGAGAATATTAACATTTACATGTTACGGCCTGAAGAAGCCCTGAGCTCATGTCGTCCCACCATAAAACCTGGAAGGAACGGCTGATCTAATTAAACAGAAATCCTTCCCTGTTGCCCCAAGATCTTTTCTTATCAGTGACATGGCTTCATTTAAATGTCACCATGTACAAACTCACCAACGCTTCACTTTTGTAGATATATATATACATAATGATTATCACATTATCATCAATTCAAATCTGAATGTAATCCAGTCAGAGATTATTCAGACTGCAGACAACTATATAAGTGTGATTCAAATAAAAGACAACAAAGTGTTTTTTGTAGTGAGTGCCTGAGAGCTGCTGCAGTCAGTAGTGAGTGTAGATGAAAGGTCACTGTGACAGGAAGAGCTTCAATCCAGACAAAGTCTGACACAGTCAGCATCTTGATGAAAAACATCAAGTTTTTCATCTAATTATAATTCAAAATGCAACCTTGACTGATAAAACAAACAGTTTTTAGATTCCACATTAAAAGCCCTGCTCATCAACTTGAATGTGATAATAAGTTTTTATTTTTGGTATTGCTATTATCAGTTTATATTCAGATCAATGATTGTGCCTTTAAATATCACAAGATTGACTAGAAAGTATTAATTTAATGTTTTTATCAGATTTTTCCCATATCATGCTGTTTGTGTTCTACAAGCACTCTGATCAGAACTACAGAAAAAGTTTTTTAATAGAGCCTGACAGTAGGTAGAAGGAAAAAAATAATGACAGGGGTGGGGGGTGGGGCACTATGCACTTCAAGAAAAAAGGCGAAATGTTGAGAATAAAGTAAACTTTTTGAGTTTGGTAAAGCAGATGCAACCTACAACCTGATTTTCCTCAATACGTCTGATATGTCTAAAAGAGTTCACAGAAATTAAAACAAGAGTTGTTGTAACCTACCACCAAGAATAGCTCGTTTGTGTGTTGGGGGATTTTAGTTCTACTACACCCCTAAATGTTGTGCTTATTGCTCATTTTTTGACAGTGAGGAAAATCAGGTTGTAGCTTACAGTCTAGCTAACTGTTGGGATAGACTCTGAAAACAATGATCCTCTGATGATTATTGACACGGGAACAACTTTTACCTCACACAAAAAGTTGACTTTATTCTCATCATTTCAACTTTTATGGTGCGTATGCTTTTTGACATGTGCTTTTTACACAATATTTAATGCAGAAAATGTTGATTGATGTGATTTAGGAATGGTGTTAGCTTTTTTTTTTAATAGTCAGCAATTGACTGATACTGAACATTAATGATGCTAATTTATTTTAGTATTTACTCAGTTATCATTTATAGAATTAGCTGACAATGTAATGCATTGTATGTATGACAATGTATAACAATGTATAACAGTGTTAAATATTATTTAATAAAGATAAGGCAGGCTGAGTCAGAAGCTTCTTTAAATCACTGCAAAAAAAAGAAAAGTTGGGTGAACTCAAAATTTCAAGGCAACAAACTTCGATAAAATTTTAAGTTGGACAATTAAACTAAATATTTTAAGTTTTGTTTTTGAGTTTGCTCAACTCTGAATTCAGATTTTTGTCAACTCAACTGTAAGTTGTACTAACTTATAATTTAACATTGTAATAACTTTTAATCCTTACTTCTGCTAACTTCTGCAATGTGCTGAATTGGCACGATTGTAACGCCGCTATGAAATGTCAGCTAATGTTGCGACCACAATTTTGAGTTAGCATTGATACGCTAATGGCTACTCTTGTAGCTGTAACAAGCAGCGCCGCTAGCATCAGTTAGCCGCTAGCATCAGTTAGCCGCTAGCATCAGTTAGCCGCTTGCATCAGTTAGCCGCTAGCTTTCGCTAATGACCGAATTTCGCCGCTTTCCTGCATTTCACAACAAAGAAATAAGAGTTAGCAGAATTATGTTCCCTTGTTGTGAACCCCAACTTAAAGATATACAACTCACGAACTTGTTTTTGAGCAGACAACTGGCTTCCTTTATTGTGCTAACTTACATTATTGCCCTAAATGTCAATAATTTATATTTCCAAGTTAAACCAACTTAAATCACTGTTTTAGGCCAAAAAATACAAGTTGGCTTTTTTGCAGTGTACTTATATAGACTTGCTATTATGTAATGCTGTCCATCTTACTATTCTTTTTATTCTTTTATATTCTCTATAGGCTATAGTCTTCCTTTTACTTTCTTATTGTCTTCTTATTACTTTATCAGAATACTTTCCCTCAGTATCTGAGAATGTTGTGTGATTGATCCTACTCTGTCTTTTATCGTTTTTTTATTTTTTATTTTTTATCTAAGAATGTTTTTTGGGCTTATGAAATCATTCTCCTTTGTGATTAACTGCTGCTATATAAATACGTATTATTTATATGATATAGGTATTATTATTATTATGTTTGAGAGAGTAGCTCTCATTCCAGCTCAAAAAATTACTATATTGGTCGCCACATTTCCCCTCTAAAGTCAGTATAAAATCAGTTTCGGCATCAGTCTAGAAAATCCCATATCAGCCTGGCTCTGGTTTATACCACAGCTAAACATAAGCCCTCTGCAAATGACACTGTGTCCCTGGTGAAAGGCTGAGGTCTGTGCTGCCTGCAGCCCAGGAGATACTGCACACTAACAATCAATAGCACTGAGCAAGCATCAGAGTTTATATTATCTGCGAGGCCCTGACTGGATCCCCCGCTGTAGTAGTGACTAATCTAATTGGAGCCGACACACACTCCCCAGCTGTGTGGTGCTGCCAAAGAAAGAGAGAAGACAGAGATGTCAGGGAGATCTTCATAAATCAATAGTCAGTCATGGACAATTTTACTTCCTTCTATCCATCCGTGCATCCGTGCCGTCTTTCTAACAGTCTTGTTAGCACGCTCAGCTCACAAGTCATCACCTCAGTGCTAAGAGCAGAAACAATTGCGGCTATTTTCTCCTGTACATACTATAGTAAGCCAGGTCAATTGTGTGTATCCACTCCGCTGTGAAACTAGGCTGAGAGACTTTGTGGAAAGTATGCCATTGGGGTTATCAAGCCCACAGCCTCTCCACAGCAGACTTACGTTTAGAAATATGACTCACAAGGGCAGCGGAGAGTGTAAATACAGAGATGTTTGGGACTATAGTTGGAATATAAACTGTTCTACACTCTATAACTACTTTACTCTGCTACTCATCCTGGCTGGAAATGATTGAGAAGCTCTTGTATTGAGCAGACAGTGTTAATTACTCAAGTGAATGAATTATTCAGCCTCTGAACGATTCAATGAAATATAAATGCCTCCGGTCAATAGTTGCCAACACTTGAGAAGACTTTGGACTCCCTCTGGGGGGATTTCATGGCCAGTGATGGGCTGCATCTTATGTGCCAGACCACAAAATGACACCAGAGTTAAATCTTGAGCTGGCACGCTGAATCAGCATCGTCTTGGGTATTGATTCCCCTCCGACCAAAAAGAAGAATTCTCGATGTTTACATACAAAAGTGTCCATTAATAAATACGAAATTGTCTGATGAGTCAGACCAACTTCCTGGTTGATTGCACTTAAAAATGTTGAATGAACTATACCCTGCCTGATATCTATTCAGACACACATATTGTGGGTTCACTGCTGCTGATAATAGTTTTAAAATAAGAAAGGCTTTAAACAGAGTTTTTATTTTTCCCTCAGCTCTGTGACTGAGGGAAAACTGTGGCTGTCTCTGTGCTGCAGTGATAAATAATGGGGTACGTGTTCTCATCACCCATCTCTGTTACTGTCTTGTCCTGTTGTGTTGAATGACTGAGGTGTATGTACGCCATCTTGTGGTGAAAAGTCCAAAGTGCATCAAGAAAGTGATAAAGAAAGGCTGAATTTATCATGAAAATAGGGGGGGAAAATATGACTAATTCAAGCCCAGTGCAACCAATCAATTGGCATGGATCACAATAATTTTATTCAAGATTTATATGTACAACCAGTACAGTTTCCTGGTTCCGGTTGTTGTTGTTTTTTACAGAAATGGTGCACATTTTATTTTTATAACAACAGAAAGGGAGATATAATTTATACATTTTTTTTTTACTATTTAAATCCTCACCATGGACCTGTGTAGCACCTCTTGTTTTGTTTTTTTGTCAGAAATTAGTTCAAAGTGTAATTGTATATGCATCTCCTTGCTGTATTGCCCTCATATGTGTTGAATAGAATTAAAAGTTTTAAAAAATGAAATTAAAGTACAGCCACACAGAATCACATATTCAGCACTTCAAGTGATGAATGGGAAAAAAACACTGAACACAAAAAAAAAAACACAAAACCAAATAACTCTATCTACATCTATATTACATGTAAAGTGAGAATTTAAAGAAGGAAAAAGAGAAATATTAAGATATGATTAATTCTGCACAGCACGTAGTGTGTTGTAAAGTTGTTCAATTACAATATTGTAACAATATACTTAAATACAGCAATAAGGCAACATTTTCTTTTTCATATCACACTTGTTGATCATAATGGTTTGAAAGGCTTTAAAATTATATAAACTTGAGTTATTTATATAAATAGGCAATCCAGCTTTGATAAATAACCAGAAATAATTAATGTATTTGGCTATTAATATTATTATGGCTGCTTTTGTCACTCCAGCTTTTTCTTTTTTTCATGGAAGATAACATCATTGGTTAGCTTAGCTGAATATAATTGTTAAAGCTAAGCATGAAAACAGGCCTGAGTTGAATAGGAACAGACAGACCTTCACTAAACTCAGTGGGTCTCTTCTGTGAGTCCTGTTCTCACAGTGAAAAAGAAAACCCAGGAGTTATCTACATTTGAATTTAACAGGTCCTCTGTTCTCATATCCCCACTGCTCATATACAAATAAACAAAGCAAAACTCTGGATGTTGACACACTGGAGTTTCAGGACAGAACACATTGTGAGTGTACATGTGTAAACAGAGCTCTGCACTTTGGAGTGATGGTCCAGTGTGTGTTTGTTGTCAGGATCCTAAAGCTGTTTGGAATGGCACTAGTTTCTTTATCTGTGTTATATTTGCTGCTTTTAGACTTTCAGCTGGGATATGGAGGTATTTTATGTTTTTTATGTCTTTATGATGCTTATAAGCTTCTCTCTGACTCTCTGACTTTATTACAGTTTTAGAGTGTTGTCCATACATGTGCCACTCAGAAGATCATCCTCTTTATTTGCTTTATTTACACAGAAAACAATATCTCTATATTATGTTGTTGTGGCATGTGACATGAATAGGTACTTTAAACTACTTAGCTTTCTCTTTCTTCACTGTGGCTCCAGCTCCAGCCTTCGGCCCGGTTTTCCTGTCCAGTAAGACCGCTGACAGCGTTCTACGGAGACACAAACGCGCCAACACTGGTGTGTTTGAGGAGTGGCTGGAGGGGAACTTGGAGAGAGAGTGTATAGAGGAAAAATGTGACCTTGAAGAGGCCAGGGAGTTCTTTGAGGATGACAAAAAGACAGTGGGTATTTATTTATCTTCTTTTTATTTTATATCTATTCTTGTTTTTTTGCTGGGTGCACTCACCAGAGATTTTCCTCTGTGTTTTAGATGGAGTTCTGGACAGGATATGTAGGTAAGAATGGTTTTAATAATGTTTGTCTATTGTTCTTGTTGTCCAAATATTCTCTCAGACTGAGATTTTCTTCATCTTGTAATGCAGAACTGTATTTTTATGGACATAATTCCATGTAAAGGAGTTTCTCTTTCTACTTTTACACTGAGCAAACATTGCTTTATAAAAGTACGATCCAAAATGAGGTAATCAGAGGTATTGTAAATGGTAAATGGTAAATGGACTGCACTTATATATAGCGCTTTTATCCAAAACCAGAACCAATACCAAATCACGATGCACCACGGTAACAGCTATTAATTTATGGAACAAATTAGAGAAAGACTTGAAAACTTGCAATACCATTAACTTATTCAAAAAATTACTTAAAAATAGGATGATTAATTTATATAAGTTAGAGTAATGAGTGATAAGCTTCTTTCTTTTCTCTCTTTTGTGACTGCTTATTTCTTTTGTTGATAAATAACATGTACATTGTACATTTCTAATTTTTAAATTTACTTGAGTTGTAACAGGGTAATAAGGCGTAATAAGCTATGCTTCAGCCTACGCCTTTTCGGTCCAAATGTCTATTATCAATTTTCTCTCTCTGTTTACATGTTGTTTACTTTGATCAATGTTTTTTTTCTGGTTTGTTTTGATGACATGTATTGACCGAAATAAACAGATACGAAACGAAACGAAAGCGCTTTACACTACAGACTGCACTCATTCACTCATTCACTCATTCACGCACACATTCATACTGGTGGCTATCCTACAACCTTGCCACCTGCCACCATTGGGAATACATTCACGAACCTGGTCTCACAGAAATCCGTGAAATAGCCACGGATTCGCTTAACTCAAAATCCGTGGAATAGCCACGGATTCGCTTAACTCAAAATCCGTGGAATAGCCACGGATTCACTCAAATCTCCGTGAAACTGACACGGATTTCGCTACAATGCAAGTTAATATTTTTTCCTATTGATTTGTTCCAAGTCACGTGACTTTCAAGGTCCCGGCGGTCAGAACAAAAAACATGGCTGACAGTTCTCTCAATATTTTGACTTAGTTTCTGCATAAAAATGGATTTTGATCACATTTCTAGCGAGAAATATATGTTTTATTTTCTAAATATTCACTCAGTGAATGTACATAATCACTTTGTATGTTGGAATAGCCACGGGATATGATATGATATGATATTAACTTGCATTGTAGCGAAATCCGTGTCAGTTTCATGGAAATTTGAGTGAATCCGTGGCTATTTCACGGATTTTGAGTTAAGCAAATCCGTGGCTATTTCACGGATTCCTGTGAGATCATGTTGACATTCACACACTGATGAAGGCAGCATCAGGAGCCATTTGGGGTTCAGTATCTTGTCCAAAGATACTTTGACACGTAGGCTGCCATGGTCAGGGATCGAACCACCAACCTTCCGGTCGGTGGATGACCACTGCACTGTCTGCATTTTTTTCAGATGGCAACCAGTGTGAGCCAGGCCCATGTCTGAACCAGGGAACATGCAAAGACCACCTCGGCTACTACACCTGCTCATGTCCGCCCGGGTTCACCGGCTTGAACTGTGAAATTGGTTAGTCAAAGTCCTGTTGCTCGATTTGAAAATGTGATCAAAAGAAATTAGATTTTTATGTTATATGAGCCAAACATTCTGATAATATTAGATCAGATCTGATCAGATCTCAGTCTCAGAGGGAAAAATAGCCAGACGCCTGTTTTTCCCTTCTTGTGTCTCTGAATCAAATTACTGCTGGCAGCATCAGTCTGGTTTTAGGTCCCAAAATTAGATTGTTTGTTTTTTTGAACATTTTCACAGCAGCTGAAGTGCCCCCACGATGAATGGTGACTATAAATAATTTTAAATGTAGCATTTTCAACATGCATACTGATATTACCATTATCACCATTCTATTCTACAGCACTGTTTTGACTTTTGTCATGAAATTTTGATTTCATACTATGCTATGACGTTGTTTTTTTAAATGAAATTATGACGTCATACTATGACTTTTTTCATGAAATTATGATTAATGATATATTATGACTTTTCTATGAAATGTTGACGACATACTATACTGCCCTATAAAGCCTAACTGCAGTAACTACGTAAAGGGTTAAAGTTTTTTAACCTTTTTTAACTGGCCAGCCAAATGGGTCATAGGTAGGTCAGTGATATGACACTTATTTCTACATGTATTGATGATGTAGTTTTTACACTCAAAAATCATGACTATTTATTTGACCTTTGACCCCAAAGATGTATTTACTGTAACTGTAACTGCTCCTGCATTGCTGTAAAAGGTTGTAAAGCACAGTACAGTAACTATAATGTTGTTGTCTTCTTTCAGCTTTTATACATAGTTTTCAATGGATAAAACATTTTCAAATTGATTTTGTTAGAAGTGTATTTAAAAGTGTTTAACAACTCTATTCAAATTATTGTGTATTTTAGACTTAATACTATAAAGTAATGTTATATTTTAGTCATAATATAATTTTATCTTATTTTTTTACTTAATCACTATCTAGATAACAATTTCCCTTTCAAATAAACTTATAATGTATTTTATTCTTGTCTTCACTATTCATCACAATTAAGAAATACAACGCTACAATGTATCAGACTGCGGTAAGTGAACTTACTGCAGTTTGCTTTGGTTTTATGTATAAATTTGTATATTTATCCAAAGCAGACTGTGGTAGGTGCAATTACTGCTGTCTGCTTTGGTTTGGTGAGTTACAGAGTAGTTTTACAGTTACTGCAATTTTTATATCATTATTTCTCTGAAATAAAGCAAAATTGAAATCTAAAGCTAAAACAGACATCAAGGAGTTCATTTTTAGTTACAACCACGACCAAAAATGTAGTTACTGCAGTTGGGCTTTGTAGGGCAGCATACTATGACCTTTTTCTATGACATTTTGACGACATGCTATACTTTGACATTTTTTAATGACATTGTGACATCATACTATACTATGACTTTTTAAAATACATTTTGACGACATACTATATTATGACTTTTTAAGTTTTTTTTTACAACATACCATACCGTAACTTTTTTTTAATGAAATTATGACATCATACTATACTATGACTTTTTTAAATGAAATTATGACATCATACTATACTATGACTTTTTTTAAATGAAATTATGAAGACATATCATACTATGACTTTTTTCATGAAATTTTGACGGCATGCTATACTTTGACATTTTTTAATGAAATTATGACATCATACTATACTATGACTTTTTAAAAATACATTTTGACGACATACTACATTATGACTTTTTAAGTTTTTTTTACAACATACCATACCGTAACTTTTTTAAATGAAATTATGACATCATACCATACTATGACTTTTTTCATGAAATTTTGACGACATACTATGACGTTTTGTTATGAGATGTTATTATGTATATGTAATTAAATGATGGGCTTTATTTGATTAATGTGTGTTTTATCTCCCTAGTTATAGAGAAAAGGTGTGACGTGAACAATGGAGAGTGCATGCACTTCTGTAATTCAGCGGGAACCTTCGGAGCAACATGCTCCTGTGCGAGCGGATACGTTCTGATGGAGGATGGAGTTGACTGTGAACCAGAAGGTATCAGTGTATTTAGAATGAATTCTCTGCTAAATATCATGATAATGACTCCTACATTTAACACTGTGACTCCTCTTTTCTCACATCACCAGTTGAATTTCCATGTGGCAGAACTGCTTTGACTGAGGTGAGTTCAGTAATCACCAGGTCTCTGTTCGACCGCCGGAATGCAAGCATGCAGAACGACACTTCACTGACCTACAACACCACGACTGCTTTCCCTTCCTCGACTCCAGCCAGTACCTCTACACCTTTTCCTACCACAAATGCCTCTTTCACAGACATTTATGACGATGAGTCCATTGATGAGCCACGTCGGCCTTTTAAACGTATTGTAGGCGGTCGGGTGGTAAATCCAGGAGAGATCCCATGGCAGGTATTGTATGAAAGTACACATTTTTTGATTCATATCAGGTTTTATAACTGGAAATACACAAGGGTGAGGAAACAGCAGCTGCACTATGTTCACTTTCTTGTAGCTATTCACAGCTCTTCTGCTCCTCTTTTATTCAGGCAGCCTTGATAGGGCGTCGCAGTGGTCGGCTATTCTGTGGGGGTACTATTCTCAGCGAGCGGTGGGTCATCACTGCTGCTCACTGCCTGGTGGAGGTACAAGGCTCGTTCTTTGTCAGAGTAGGTAAGGTTCACTGCCACAGACTGTCACCTCTGTTAAGGCCTTATGTAATATTGTTCTGCAAAATTGAGCTTAAATGATTGGTCAATCAATTGATTTTTTTTTATACATACTTCAATATGGTGTTTTCTTGATAATGTTGGACATACTATACTATTTCCATGATCAACGTGCTATTCTAAGCCTTTTTTTTTTGTTGCATTTTTTGACAAACTTCAGCATTTAACAACATACTATTCTATGGCTTTTTTTTAATTTTTGGTTTGGTTTCTATGATAATTTTGAAGATACTATACTATCACCATGATCAGCATGCTATTCTAAAGCGTTTTTAGGCATTGGACATACTATACTATGGTGTTTTTTATATATTTATGGTCATACTATACTATTACCACGGGGTGGTGCTCAAGGTGCTATCCTAAGGCTTTTTTTTTTTTGCATTTTTGGACAAATTCTAATAGTCTGCATTTTACAACATACTATACCATGGCTTTTTTTGTTTGTTTTACATTTACACTTTTATTTGACATACTATAATATGGTGGTGTTTTTTTCTTCATATTTTTATATAACTATATAGTATAGTATGCAATCAAAAATGTTTTTAAAAAAAAACAACTATCATAATACTCCATGCTGCAGCTCATGGTGTGTAATAACGCGACAATTAGTCAATTAACTTGTGGATACATAAGTCGACAATTTTGATAATTGATCAACAAGCTGTTTTAAAATATCCCTTATTTCTGTATTCTGTATTGTGTTTTATTGTTGAGAAAATCTACATGAGTGATATCTGTAATATCTCTATCTGCAGGGGAGCATAATGTCTACATCCACGAGGGCACTGAGCAGGATTATGAGGTGTTGGAGCAGCACCTGCACCCACGCTACAACAGCAGCATAAGCCTATACAACCACGACATCGCCCTGCTGTGCCTCCAAACCCCCATCAACTTCTCCAGAACAGTCCGACCCATCTGTATAGGGCCCATGGCTTTCACTGAGGCCCTGGTGAAGAGGTCTTCCCCAGCTACGGTCAGCGGCTGGGGCCGGACACGCTTTCTTGGCTTCACGGCGGACAATCTGCAGCAGGTGGATGTTCCCTTCACAGATCGGACAGAGTGTAAGCGCAGCAGCAGCTCCAGGATCACTCCCTACATGTTCTGCGCAGGTTACTATGATGAGTTCAAAGATGCCTGTCAGGGGGACAGTGGAGGTCCTCACACGAACAGTATTGATGACGACACCTGGTTCCTGACAGGCATTGTGAGCTGGGGGGATGAATGTGCAAAGAAGGGGAAATATGGTGTGTACACGCGTGTGTCCCTTTATTACAGCTGGATAACCTATGTCATGGGAAAAACTAAGCACAGGCTGACATTAGATGTGGAAGAGCCTGGCCCGGAAAATTAAATATACTGTAATATATAACTAGTGATGGCCAGATAAAGCCCCACGAAGCCTTGAAGCTTTTGATCCAATTGGTTCAAAAAAAAAGGTTCATTTCTGAGGCTTCATGTGCTCACAAACCCCCTGCTGGTCAAAACCTTTGTCATTTCAACTATTTGTGATGGCCTCTTGGCTGTCTTGCAATAGTGTCACTGCCAAGAACAATTTAATTTAATTTTGTGTGGTTCATTCATTCATTCAGTCTGTTTTTGATTCATTTATGGGTAATGGTAAAAGTCAAAACGTGTCAGTATGATTTCAGTCAATGTTTGAATAAATCCAATAGGACATGACATGTTTATGTTAAAACTGTTGCAGTGTTTTCTAAAGATGAGTCAGTGATTGTGCCTATGAATACTGGGGTGATAATGTTGATTTTATTCATTTTTATTAAACAATCATTTTGCCACTGTGCTTGGACTCAATTTTGCGGGGATCCATTGCGCTTCTTAATATACTGTTCATAAATCACGCCAACACTCAAACCATTCCCTGAACCAGTGAGGCTTCAAACATTATCAATGACGTCACTCGCCCTTAAAGAAACAAGCCTCGTTACGCGCTTCATAAAATTAAAATGTATTGACACGCTCCGAAGCCTCGGCACAGTCCGTCCCATCACTAACTGTAACTAAAAATGTGTAACTTACATTGACTGAATTGCTATTAAATGCCACCATACTAATTAACTATAGAAATAATCTACATCCTTGAAGCACAGTTATATAAGAAAAAGATATACGAGTATGTATAAAATGTTTTGAATTCACTTTCATGGATTGATTATTGAAATGCATAACATTAAATTCATGTCATACCTACAATGCACTGACTGTTTACAATGACATCACTCCCATCTGCTGGTAAATAAATGTTTTACAAGAGGTGGTATTCAGTATTCAGTAGCAGAGGAACAAAAAGGATCCAAGCTTCAGATAATATTAGACAAAAAGAGAAAAGTCTGCACAACTTTATTTCCAAAGTTGGCTTTCATTAAAACCAAAATACAGAAATAATGAAATAAATCAGGGTACATGTAAAAAAAAAAAAAAAAAAAAGCAGCCTTAGTTTTTTAGACAAACATTTCACCATGTTAAAACAAGTCTTGTATTATTTCAATTACCAAAACAATTATTGCAATAAATAGTTTATTTTTTACAGAACTGAAGCTGTACAAAAACAAGCCAGTTTAGAACAGTGACCGTCTAACAATACAAACCTGCTTATTGTTCAGTTGCCATGCATTTTCATCTCAAAGAAACATTCAGCAACAAGCTCACTCAGGCTACTTGGCTCATCAGGATACTGAAAAATTTCAAGCAGGTTTTTCTTTTTGTTTTCCAACCTGGAAAATCTGTGCAAAATCTGCAGCATTTTGGATTACAGTTACATTAAAAAAAAAAAAGTTTTTTGTCATATAAGCTAAAAAGGAATTAAAATGTTTATTTTATGTGCAGACAAACGTTGCTCCTGTAACTATATGGAGATGTTATTTAATTCAGAGCTGCACAGATACCTCACAATATGAAGGAACAACATGACAGCAAAATAAATAAATTAACAACATAGGAAATGTGTAGTGCGGATCAGCCCCTGCTGCTTTCTAGACTCATTTCCATATCAAACACAGCGAATCAAAGGCAGCCCTCCGACTGAGGCCTCGATTTGATGTGGTAAATTCATATAAGTCTGCAATCAATATTTAATTAAGCGTTCGACACAGAGGGTATATTTCATGTTGGCTGTATGATCCCTTTTAATGGGGAACCCAAGATTAACTGAGCTGTAATGCTGAGGAGGAAACAATCTGCCTCCGTGATGAAGAGCTACATGGAGCATCATCTCCCTCTCTCTCTGTTTTCTACTCTGCCTCGCTCTACCTTCTCTACGTCGTGCTCTGCAGCACACACAGGAATACGCTGCCATCCATCTCCATCATGTCCGCTCGTGTCTTACATTACCACCACTGACATGTCGACTGCTGTCTGCATGCAGGGGGTATATCTCCCCCCGCATCTCTAACACATCATACATTCAAGAATAAACAAAGGAAATAACAGCATGAATAAGAGCAAATACACAGTGAGAGGTAAAGCGGCAAGAAAAGCACTCATTCAGTAGACAGTAGGTGGATTTTTTTTGTCCACCTTATTAAAGTGCCTGTTGAATATTTGTGAGGTCAGGTTAAAGCAATAACAGAGTGTTTGATTTTGCAAACAGTACAGGAGACTCCAAAAGAGCAGGAATAAAAAAGGCATTATGGCATGGCACATTTTGGCATTCATAGACTTTACAGTGCCTTTAAGGAATGAAATGTAAGAAAAATACAATGATGTAATTCAATGGACAACTAACTACACAAAGATGAAATGCTGAGGTCCAATATGTGTTAAAAATGATACCGTATATGTACAAAAGTCTCTGCTTTAAGAAATGTTTCAGGCAAGTCCTGGGCTACCATCCATCCAGCACACACGGAGACAAACACACTCGGAGATACTTGAATCTGGAATACTAGCTGGAATGAGGGAGGGTTGAAAAATGCTTCACAGTCCACAGATTGGGAAATGACCAACTGCTGCAGCAGCGACATCACATCCTGACGTTATAATTATTACAGATGGAAGATCCTCCTTACCGATTAAAAAAAAGGAAGAAAACAAAAAAACAATCCGGGTCCTAATCAGCTGCTGATTGTCCAAGAGAGCTAAACAGTTCCTGAGCCTTTGCGCTGGTGCCACAGCCCAACTTCACCGTCAGAAAACACCAACCCAGTGGATTGTCAGTCATTTTGAGAGAAAAATCCAGTCTCCAGATTCCCATATTTGTCCTTTTAATGATTGAACTGTGCAAGAGAAAGAAGACATCACCGGGGAGCGAGGAGTGGGTGGCTGGTCAGTTATGAGACAGCTATGGCTCAACCTGTTCCTTCTGTCCGCTCATCATCCACACGTAAATATTAGATTCTGTGCTTTCTTCTCTACGGGGAGCTGAGCTTCCTCACCTTCAGGTTCCCAGGGTCTACAAGAAAATATACAGACTATTAAAAGGAATATGAAAGTAAAGAAATAATGTGACTCAACATATTATTATTGTCATCTTGGAAGCCAGTGTCTTGTCTTTACCCCCGAGTCTGGAGGAGTGTCCTTGACTGCTGTCTAGAAGAATCAGCTGCAGGCTGGCTGCTGCTATGAAGCCCTCCTGTCGCCGACACAGGTTTTTCACCAGCCTGAAGGATGGAGAACAATTATAGATCGATGACTAAACTTTGTTACTAGGTCTGGATTTACATTTGCTTTGAGCTAAGCAGGGTTTCAGTGTCAAACATTAAAAAAACATTTAAAAAAACACCCCTTATACAGCTGCTTCTGCTATATATTATCCTTTCACATGTGGGATAGTTTTTCTCATCACTAAGCCTCATTAGGCAAAGTCCCTCAGTACATCCGCTCTCAAACAACACTGTCAACTTTCAAGTCACATCTCAAAACACACCTGTTTAGACTAGCCTATCCCTAATATATTCATAATTTTTAAATCACAATTTTTCTCTGTACTGTTTCAGTGATGTTTATTATTACTGTCATTGTTGTCTTTATTGTTCTAATTTGTAATTGTTTCATTGTTGTTTATTATTGCTGCCATTGCTGTTTTATTATTATTGTTTTGTTTTTAATTGTTTATTGTAAGGTGACCTTGAGAGTCCTGAAAGGCGCCTATAAATGATAATGATAAATAATGATAATAATAAAAATAATGATAAATAAATGAATTATTATTATTATTATTAGCCATATTTCCATTAAAGTCTAAGCAAATTTTGAAATGTTGCATTAAAGAAAATGCAAATAAGGGACATTTCCATCAACTGCTTTAGAGCAAATAAACAAAGCTGCTACAAAACATACTTTGGTCAGAAGATGGCAGTGTAATGTGTTGCTGTAGGCTGATCCATCAGTAAACAGTAGAAGAAGAAGAGATTGCAACAACAACAACAAAAAAGCTGCTATTCGGAATTGGATTAAATTGGGCAACTTATAGTTGTTATTTCATGTCAGTGTAAACAGCTGTATCAGTCATGTGAGTTAAATGTTCGCTACGTCAGAATTTATTCAGAAAAAGTGTTTCCATCTCCCGTTTAGTGCTTGAAAAAGTTTTATCGCATTTCAAGCTTTTAATAATAATAATAATAATAATAATAATAATAATAATAATAATAATAAATTTTATTTGTAAAGCACACACCAGAAACAAGAAAGAGAAAACTCATTAAAATCAGCAGTACATAAAAAAAGACACGAGTAATAAAGTTCATTATGCAGAGAAAAAATAAAAACATCTAGGGACAACCTAAAAATGCCTCCCTGAACAGAAAAGTTTTCTCATGCAAATCTTCAAAATGCACAGGAAATGTGTTGATGGAAACATGACTACTGACGGGCTGAAAACTCACCAGCGTCCCTTGTTGTCTTCACACTGCAGTTGGATGACGTCTCCACATTTGATAGTGATGCTGTCTGGCCCATTTTGAAGACAGTCAGCCAAAGCCCTGTATCGTCCTGGAGACTAACACAGACAGGAAAACTGTCAAGAACAAAGTGAGGATTTATTTATATAGTTAAGACTTGATGGGGAACTTTTCAAAGCTAAAGGTACAAAGTGCTTCATAATAAAAGTAATCAAGCACAAAATATCAAAATAGAACTAAAACACAAATAACATAAAACAAGAAGTTCAAAAAGTGAAGGGTGTCTTAAGTATTTCATTTAAATTGGACAACCTGGCGGGAAGAGATAACATAATAATAACAATCCAAGGTTTGGATCCAAGACAGCAAATGCTGTTTCTTAAATTAAACTTGTGAACCTTCTGTAGACTTGAGTTAGCTGTCCTGACAGACTTTGAGGTACTATATGGACACAACAACTGAGAAATATACAGAAGTGACCAACAAAAATCTAGGTGTGGAGACACAGAAGCATAATTTGACAAATCGTAATGAAATGAAAGAACATGTCTCATGTTTTTGCCTGTTTATCAATGTCAAATGTCCCATGAAAACAGAGAAAAGAAGCATTCTTGGAAGAACTTGGATGCAGAAGTTTGTTTGGTAATAAAATGTGACCTGACCTTACAAAGTATAAAGTTAGATATGACAGGGCTCAGCAGCAGTTTCACCCCTCTTGATCCGATGGCCCACCTTTTCCGACATTTTTTGTACTTTAAGACAGCTATTCTTAACCTTGGGGTCCAGACCAATTGGGGTCGCGAGATGATTTCTGGGGGTCGCCAAATCATTTTGGAAGTCAGCTCTGTCTCCACTGTGTTAAAGTGTTCATGTGTTTAGTCTTTATGGTCATTAAATGTCTTCTTTTGGTAATTTTGTGTCTTTTTTTGGTAATTTTGTGTCTGTTTTGGTAATTTTGTGTCCTTTTTTGGTAATTTTGTGTCTTTTTTTTTTTGGTCATTTTGTTTCTCTTTTTTTTGGTCATTTTATGTCTTTTTTGGTCATTTTGTGTCTTTTTTTTTACCATTTTGTGGTCAATTTGTGTCTCTTCTGGTCATTTTGTTTCCTTTTTTGGTCATTTTGAGTCTTTTTTAGTCATTTTGAGTGTTTTTTGGTCAAGTTGTGTCTTTTTTGGTCATTGTGTGTCTTTTTTTAGTCATCTTGTGTCTTTTTTTGGTCATTTTGTTTCTTTTTTGGGTTATCTGAATTGTGCGTGTGAGATTCTGTTCAGTGAGCGGGGGTCTCGGACAACATGCATTTTAATTGGGGGTCTCGACTCAAAAAGGTTGAGAACTACTGCTTTAAGAGAAGATACTGATATACGAAACAAGAAGATCCTACTATTATACTTTAACATTGCCATCTAGTGGTCATTTCCAAACTCATAGTAGAACTCAGTGGTGGAAAGTAACTAAGTACATTTACTCAAGTACTGTACTTAAGTACAATTTTAAGGTATGTGTACTTAACTTACTTAACTTGGGTATTTCCATTTTATGTAACTTTATACTTCTACTCCACTACATTTTAAGACAACTACCGGTATTAAGCTGTCAGCTTAAGATACTTTTCATGTAAAGATTTAACATAAAAAACATGATCAATTGAAAGTGATTAAACATTTTTTTTATTAAACCTCATAACAGTATATTAAGTTGTTTAAATGAGCCCTATCTTGAGAAAAAACACTGCTTGTATAAATGCATAACCAATAATATGAATAATATAATTTGGAATGTAAAAAAACAATCTGAATGGGGGCATTCTGCATAACAACTATTTTAACTTGTGATATTTTAAGTACATTTTAATGCTGATACTTTTGTACTTTTACTCCAGTAAGCAGGACTTTTACTTGTATTGGAGTAATTTCACAGTGTGGTATTAGTGATTTTACTTAAGTAAGGGATCTGAATACTTTTTCCACCACTGGTAGAATCTACAATGGCCTAAAAAACACAAAAGGCCCTCTCTAGAGCCAGAACTTGGTTTGGACCACTGTGCAAACAGATGGTGCTACTCCCTGTAAATATCAAGGGCTCATTCTCAGGTCACGAAAAACAATTCTGGGGCTTTTAAACTAATGAAAGCATAGCGAGGATAATTATATTACATGTCTGCCAATAGATCCTGCTAAATCCCACATACTGCTCCTTTAAGTAAAAGATCTGAGTACTTCTTCAAACACTGCTGGACTCACCAGCTGCACCATAAACTCCTCCTCTGTGTCAGATGGGTGGAAAGCGTCCCGACCTCCAGACCACTCCTCCAGACCCTCGCAGATGTCTACCGAGTGGTGAGCTCCGGGCCAACCTGTGAGACACACAGCACTGTTACAGTACTGGTGAATGCATCTGTTAAACACTAAACCCTAAAGGCACCATGTAGATACTTAGTAACTATATCAACTTCATAAAGATCCCTTTGTCACTTACTGGCAAATTAACAAGAACGTAGAATCAAAAGCTAATCTCAGTAGTTGAGTCTTTTTCCCCCAAATTCCTCGATGTACCTGGTTCTTCATGTCAGAGTACACCTGAACTGCTGAAGGGGGGAAAAGTATCTACATCAGTTAGGGCTTATGAAGAAAAATCAGCCATAGCAGTTCAATACTGTGCAAAGCAAATATGATTTGCATCAATTCCCATGACATTTTCTGTGATTTAGTTACTAAGTATCTACTTGATTGTGGCATAAATGTGCGTGGAGAAGATTTACTCACTCCTGCGGTTGTGCTGGTGTCTAGGGGAGTGAGGCTGGGGGTCTGGACTGCTCCTCCCCGACTCTGTGTCCTCTGAGCTCACTGACGCCCTCTGCTGCTTGCTGGGGGAACAACACAACATCACTAAATGTTTAACACAGTCATCAGACACGCTCAGGATAGACGTTATCCTCAGCCACACAATCTAGAGTCAGCTGTCACTTCCTGAATCTCATCCACGCCTCCAACAGTATCGCTGGCCCCAGATCAGTGACAAGGAACAACTCTGTCCTGTTGTTTCTCACACAGCCATTCAGGCACCAGCCAAACTGCAACACAGAGCACAGATCAGCCATGTGCAAGCTTCTCTGTACAAGTGGGAAGAAGGACTCACAGACTCACTGATGTGAGGGTTTGCAAGTGTCAAAAACACAAGCAAAGATCTGGCCTCGATTTATCAAGATCCAAATTTAGAGATTTAGTCACTCTATTATTAGATGCTGAGTCAGAATGGTTCTTGGAAAGCAAATTCCACAATAGTTAAATTAGATCTCAAAAAACGAGCCCCATCTTAGAAATCAGCGGTCATGAAGAAATTAGAAAAACCCATGGAATGAAAACCAAACTCTTCTTTTCTTTGCCCTTTGTATTACATGCAAAATAGCAAATCTGAGATGCAGAAGTAAGATCAACAGACACCATTTTTTTTCTGTACCATGTTTAAAATGTCATGGGGGGAGCTGCTAAGACACAGGCCTTTCAACGCGGGGAGGGATTGTGGGGGGTCAGTTATGAACCAGGATGGAGGTTATAAAAAGGAGGTGCAGGTGACGATCAGTATGCAAACACAGCAGCCCTGGGTTTTTGGCCCACAAGCAGGGCCAGGTGGGTCATGCCAGGGCAAGGTGAGCCGAGCCAGACTGAGTTTACCACTGAGCGTTAGGGCAGGTCAGTGGCGCTGGGGGCGGTGACGGGGGCGCGGCCGGGGCCGTTGCCGGGGGCTTCGGGGACGGGGGCTCCGGGAACGCAGGCACAGAAACACGTCAGCCGACAGCGAGACAAAGTCCAGCCCCGGCAGACAGCCCCTGGGGACCCCTCTGGACGGCCGCATGCCCCTGCAGGTGGGGGATGGGAGGAGTGGGGATAGGCAACCAGACAGCAGTGGACAGAGTGGGGCCTGGGCCCGTTCTCACACACCACTAACACACAAAGCTTCTACCAGGGCAACGTGGAATGATATCACATTCACTCAAGCTGTGATCTGATATGAAAACTCAGCAAATGCAGATAGAAGTGCTGTGACTGCATGTGTGTGTTTTGCATATGCCTGTGTGTGTTTGTATGTTTGTGCAACTATAGCCTACAGCCATGCACCAAACACACGAGTGTAAATACAGCATCAGTAAACAACCAGCACACACTGACCTCTCAGAGAGTGGAGGGGAGAGCTGCATGTGTCCAACCATTTGGCCATGTTGATATGCTTCATCTGAGAGAAGAGAGGAGGTCATGCATTTTATTTACAGTGCAGGTTTTCAGTTTAGTTTAAATTTAAATATTCACTTTCATTTGGAGCATGTACATTCACTATTCATTAGTGACACAGATCAGCCCAGCAATCCCAGCTTCACATTGCTGTACAGTAGTTGTACAGCAGGAGTTTTGTCTCAGCCCTATATAAAAAGTTTAATGAATGATCGTATGTTTACCATATATGTTGCACATATTTGTTTGTTCTCCTTGTGCAACATGAACATGTGCAGATTGTGAAGAGAAATGTAGTCAATGTGGCAGTTAGGACTATCAGTCTACTACTGAAAATAATGAAGAGAATCAAAGCAAAAATATCCACTAACAAGTTTCAGAGCTTTCAACGACATCTCATGTTCTCTGTGGTCATGAGATGCAGTTCGAAGCTCAAATGAAAAGAAGTGGACCTTGCTTTTAGATTATCCATCCCTCATTAACTTCAGCTGTACACAGACCTCTAAGCAGCTTCTGCTGGTTGGTCAGGATTCTCCGTAGCTCATTGAGCCAGGCCATCTTCACCTCCAGTGTCGGAGCCTGAGAGACAACAGATTCATTACAACAGATGGTCAGTGTCAACATTTTATATTTTAGCTACAATGTTGCCATTTCTTCTGCTTGGCTATTTACTGTGTACAGTTTATACAATGAATTTGTCTATAGTATAAAATATCCATCAGAATTTTCCCAGAGCCCACACATTCAGTGCGTTTACATGCACAAATTAATCGAGCTATGCTTAAAATTTAATTTTGGCATCTTATTGGACTTCTGTCCTTGTCTCAGTTTACATGCAACTGAGAAAATCGAATAACTGATGGGAACGTGTCGTCCTCCTCAACACTATGTGGCGATATGCTTCATTTTAGCAGGTTAATACAGCCCCCTTCCGGTTGATCTATTACGTCATAATAAACAAGTGGAGAAAGGCGGGAAACTGGCATTTTCGAAAAACAAGAACAACAAGATGGACGTTGACTTTGAGGGGTAGACATTAACGCCGGATGCTGTTGGAGGGCTACAACAGTCCTGTCTTCGGATCGACAATTTGTGCCGTCGATACTGACCCGCTACTGTGACCGGCTTTCTTGGATGTTTTTGTTCCGGGGTCATACGCCAGCAAGGGGGTGGAGCATGTGGAAAATGCGCACATGCGTTGTCTTGTCATACAAACCAGCAAAAATCCTTTTCCAATCGCATTATCAGGGTGTCTTAATCGGAGTTGGAGAACTCTGACATTAGTCGGACTAACACGTTTATCTGCACTTCAGTTGTCCAGTTATAGTCGGATTAAGGCAATAATTAATTTTTTCAAGTTTCATGTAATCTGACTATTTTGGTCAATTTGACTAACAACCCCAAACCTGCATATATTCACTTAAATTTCCTCATAAAGGTTTATTCCCTTAGCTTGCTGCTTGCTAAATGTTATCGCTAGCAAAATACTATGCTAATAGATACGTTATTTGGCTATCTTGCCAAATTACTTTACAAGCTAAGATGATCCATGATACGAACTTCTGTATTATGACAAACTATGTTGATTTTAAACAACAATAAATGATGTAACGGTACAAAGTAGAGGTGTATAACTAACTATTGCTTTTTATTAGCCAGGAATGCTGCAAGGTTGCGGCTGCCGACTAGCTAACTGTAACCTAAGCCCAGGAGTGCGAGTGCAACAGGATGCTGACTGCAGTTTGGCCACCATTGCCATCAATAACGAAGATTAGGGGTGGGCGATATGGCCCTAAAAGAATATCATGATATTTCAGGCTATTTTTGTGGTAACGATATTCTTGACGATATTAGGAAATACTTTAAAAGACATAGAAAATATGATTTTTTTTTTAAGTCTGTATAAATAATAAAAAATCTAAAACGTAGTTTGAAGTGCAAATCTCAACAGTTGCCAAATACAAAAAAAATTACTCTTGACTCTTGAGTATGAGCAAATAATAAAAATAACCCCTAAACAAAATTTAGGGGTTCTGGGGGCATATTTTAATGAAATTTTGTAAAGGAGAATAAAGGTTCTTGTATGTTTCATTTAAGGCATCTTATTTTGACAGTCTTCTTGTAAATTCTGTGGTGGATTCTCTTAACACACTGTGCTCTTATTTTGAAAGTTGCTTGTGTTTAGCGACAGGGAGTAAGTAGCTTTTTATGATTAAAACAACTTTAACCACTACATCAAGAAGTAAGAACATTGCCAATATCATGATATGCATTTTTTTTAACCATAAAAAAAATATACCGATATTATCGTGAACAATACGATATGGCACACCCCTAACGAAGACTATTCCTGAAAATTCCACATAGCGCCTTTAAACTACTGAAAGTGCATGCATCCACTCCTTACCTGAACCACATACACTTCCTCCCTGCCACTGTACCAGATCTCAAACTTCTTCACATCTCCCTTGACGTTCTCTGTGATCCCCACAGCAGTCATCTGCCAAGAGACATACACTGTTTACAGCTACACACACACAGCATTAGGACGAGCAGCACAAACAGCACGTCATATACCAGACTTACATCATGTAACACATCTGTCCTGTCAGAACACAAACACTCACACACACCTCCGCTGTGTGACTGCTTCCTTCCCAGATCCTCAATAATAAATCAAGAGCAGCAGCGGCAGCTGTTGGTGTGACACCTGCTGCGACGCCCTCCGCACATCAACACTTACAACAAAAGAAGTCTTACAGGAATACACCAGGTTCTGTGGCCAGCTGGGCAAATGACACTTGTTAAAAAGTAACAACACAGACAATGACATCAACTAGGCGTCTCCAGAAGATATTTCACTCCATTGCTTAAATTATAACCAGCCAAAAGAAAAAGAAATCCCATACCAAGATACTTTTTCCTAAAGAAAAATGCTGTTCAAAGAGTGGAGAATCCTGCTGCACATAAAGCAGAGGAAATAATGTTATTAGCTAAAGTTACGTCACATAGACAGAAATACCTGGCAAAATAGTCTCCAAGTAGAAAAATACTAAAGTTAAGTAAAATTAGGAATACCTTAGCGTATGAATGTAAAGAAAAATATAAATAAATATAAAAAATAAACGTGTTGCAAGTAAAAGTTCTGCACTCAAACTCTTAAAAGTATTGGGATCAAAATATATTTAAAGTGATAAAAATAAAAATACTGATCATGTAAAATGGTGCATTTCAAAAGTATATACATTAAATTAGTAGACCTTAATTGGTGATTATTTAATTTATAAATCAATTTAAAGTTGTGGCTGGTAAAGTTAGAGCTAATTTTAATTACTTAATATAATGCTTGGTAGCTTAATGTATAATAATACATCATTATTTTATTAGTAGATTCATATTTTGTGTTAATAATCTAAATCTGCAAAGAAACTAAAGCTGTCAAATTAATGTAACGGAGTAAAAAGTGCAATATTTGCCTCCAATATGTAGTGGAGAATCCAATCCAATCCAATCCCCTTTATTTATATAGCACAATTTTAGCAAACACAAGGTTTCCAAAGTGCTGCACAAACAATAAATACATAACACAATACAAAGAGATGTAGTAAACAATAGATCAGTAAGATGCAATAAGATAAAATAAATTAAAAATGGGATAAAAATAAATAAAATTAAAAAAAAAAGAATAACGATAAAGTAGCATGAGATGGAATATACTCAAGTACTGTACTTTTTGAGGAAAATGTTTTGGTATTATTCCACCTCTTATTGTAACCAAAGACGCACACAAACAAAGACCCAGACTACCTTGAGACAGTGCTTGAAGCTGTACGAGGGGGTCTTGTCGCAGCCGTCTCCGTGCTCCTCCCTGCGCTTGCAGAAGAGCAAAGCTCTCTCATACAAGAAGAGGTGCCTCTGCATCGGCTTGAAGCGAGCCATCTCCTTCATGCGTGTGGGGCCCTTTTTATGGCTGATCCACACGCTGAAGGATCCCTGCATCAACACGCGGCCCAGTTCAAAAATGTCTCCCTGCATATAATCAAAGGAGGAATTTATGTGTTTGTTGTAAAGTATATAATCTGTATAAATGTTCATTGGAGAACATTAAATTGAGATGCATTTTGACTGTTCACCTCGTATCCTGTGATGGCGATCTGATGCATGGAGTCATTGACTGATTTGAGCAGGTCCAGCATTGCTGCTAGCGCCCCCTGCAGTTCTGAAGTCCCCTCGCAATCTGTACTGTATTTCAGAAGCTCCTGAAAACACAAACAAAAGAACAGACATGTAGGAAAACACACATTGCACATACTAATTCATGCAAAACGACACATGAACACAAGAGCTACACAACAGCACACTCTAGTGGTAAAACCTTATATCATACATTAGAGCAGGGGTGTCAAACTCAAAAACACAATGGGCCATAATTTAAAACTTGAATAAAATCGCGGGCCAACATTGAACAAATAAACCTTTTAATATATACCAAACATGTTTTGCTTTAACATTAAATATGGAACCAGCAACGCTTATAAACATACAATATATAACTAAATAGTGCAGACATGCAAAATCAAATTTCAAATAAAAAACTTCATTAATTTATTAAATAAAAATTAAATAAAAATCGTATGCCTCTTTTATATTTGCATCCTTCTGATTTAAATATCAAAATAAACTTTTTCAACACGTTAATAAATTCTGCCTTTCTTTTCGCCATTTTTGGGAAGGCGTAGCTCGGAGACAGATCTAGCTTGAGGTTGCTATGACGACTGTCACAGAGGAGCGCGTTTCTGGGTCCTGTCCTGATTTACGCGCCAAAACAACAGCAGGGCATTGTGGGATTTGTGGGATTTGTAGTATTAGCGGTAAATGCGCCGAATAATACCGGCGGGTCAGCTTTTATAGTACAATAATAAGATAATAATTTGGTATTGCCTCGCGGGCCAAATAAAATTACACTGCGGGCCAAATTTGGCCCACGGGCCAGAGTTTGACAACCCTGCATTAGAGGTAAAGGAGGGAATCAGAATCAAGTGCTACATTATCTACAACTATCAAACACACGTGCTGGAAATTTGCCTTTTTTTTGTGGTATTGGTGTTTAATGATACAGTGAGGCCTAAGAGGAGAATCAAGTATTTGGTATACACTAAAGATATTATTTGCTGTATTTTCTGATGGTTAAAACTGTATACAGTAAACTAAACATTTGAGGCTAATTTCTTAGAACAATGGTTTGTGGTAGGACGTCAACCTTTTTCTAACCTTAAGCAGCAGCTGGTATTTGGTGAGGCGTTGGACTGGTTTTAACAGGTATGAATCCAAACCCAGTTTGTGCTCCAGCTTTTTTTGACACTCCTTCACAAGGAAGACAGATTCAAGCACAATGGTCGTAAAGTTTGTTAATGACAGATTGCAGCTTTTTAATGTAACTAAATCTGAAAGAATATTTGTTCTCACTTTGAGGTAATACTCAGTTTAAAGCAGAAAAATTACACATTTTTATATGAAGCCAAGCCAACATTTGAAATGTTGTAAAACTATCTTACATGACACCAAAACAGTAAATGAATCAAAAAAAAATTGCTGTGTGAAAGTAAAAAATAATGGCAAAACTGACCTGAAAGAAGCTGCAGTCAGAGAATTGTCTCCATAGCGCCTCGGAGCGCGGCTTATTCTGACAGTAGCATTCATACATTTGGAAACTCTCTTTCTGTGGAGAGAGGAGAGACACATTTGTTTAAAATATGGAAAGAAATTATGCACAAAATTAAAATACAAAGACGCTAGACAATATAACAAAATGTATCATCTCACCCGCTCCAGAAAACAAGCTCCCACACTTTCAGGAGCCTCCAGGCATCCTTCCAGGTCCTGGAGAAAAACCCTGGATTTTCAGAAAGGTCAAATGCCAAGAATTACTTATCCATCTTAACCTGTAGTAACCCACACATGCATCAGCCTGAATACAATAACTGGCTGTTAGGACAGACACTAATCCTTTCCAGTGTTTGCCATGTATGAACAGTCCCTTTATTGTGATCTGTACGACCAATCTATTAAATAAATACTTAACAAATCTATTTGCTTTATGCTGTTTCCTTTCCCCAAAAGAGCTGGGCAGTACATAAGACCATGCTACAGAAACCACTCTATCTATTAATTCATCTCTTTTAGTAACACACATTTATTTCCAGCTACCATGGTGTATTTAGCTCCAAAATGTCAACAAAATGAGCCACAGACCTCAAGAGGAAGTCTGGGGCTACACTGGAGCAGAAACACCAACACTAAAAAGCTCCACTGTGTATATTTCCACTATTAAAGCTCCCCTGTGATGTTTCTTGTAAACAAATAAAAATTGTGTTCTCATTCGGTGTTACCCACCAAGAGCACATTCTGTTTATCCTTGAGGTCTAACAAACATGTCAAGTGCATTTCCTTCCTCATAAAACACAAGCAAAGCTGATTTTCAGCATTGTTTATAACCATGTTTTTACTAGCTTGCAGTCTTCTTTTTCTCCTTCCTTTGCTGGCACATTGCTGCATGTAACCACCACCTGTAGATCAGTGGATAATGTACCAGCATTGACAGGCCTGCACAACTCTACTTAAAGTCTAAAACTCAACAGGGAACCCCAATGATAAGGTGAGCAGTGGTGGAATATAACTAAGTACATTTACTCAAGTACTGTACTTAAGTACAATTTTGAGGTACTTGTACTTTACTTGAGTATTTCCATTTTATGTAACTTTTTACTTCTACTCCACTACATTTTTAGGCAAATATTGTACTTTTTACTCTAGGATTTAGCTGGCAGCTTTAGTTACTTTTCAGGTCGAGATTTAACATAATATGTATGATCTATGTAAAGTGATTAAACATTTTTTTAATTAAATCTTTTAACAGTATATTAAGTAATTAAATGAGCTTTTCTACTTTTACTTCAGTAAGATTTGGATGCAGAACTTTTACTTGTAGTGGAGTAATTTACCAGGGTGGTATTAGTACTTTTACTTAAGTAAAGGATCTGAATACTTTTTCCACCACTGAAGGTGAGCTTTCTAATGGCACAATTCAGTTGGCAGAAAGAGATGAAATTTGATACTCTAGTTGTAGTTCAGCCAAAGGTAGTCACAAACACTTCCTCTCGTAAAGCCAACAAACAAAAACATCTTGCTGTGCCAACCTTAAGCATAGTTTGTGTTAACAAGGCACCAGTTTTCTGTTTAAATTGGCGTAAACACACTTAAAGATCTTCATCTGTAATCTTAGATGTCACATTGCAAACATTTCAAAGTAAAATAAAAAAAATCACTTTACCAAATATGGTAAACTACACACTAACTGATCCCTGAATGCATATATAGCGAACAGTCAGCTTACATTTAACTCTTTTTTTCTTCGAGTTTTGACACTTTTGCATCATTAACATACATGTGTTTGTACTTCAAACAGGTCTATGTGTGGTGTGATCACTTGCCTGCTGTGAAAATTGTAGATCTCAGGCATGTTTCCAAAGAGGATGTCTCTCTTGCTCCGCAGGATGGGAGGCAGGAGCCCTGACAGAGCCGAGTTATCCATCTCAGCCCTGTAACCCTGCAACATTTAATCGCAGCAAAACATAAATGAAGGAAAGTTTATTGGAATAATGTTTGTGCATATGCAGTATTACCAGGATGCATTTAACCGACAACAAACATACAGTACAAACATCATTCAGTGTTTCTACTTTGTGTAACATGAAACAAGAGGGATAAAGGTGTTTTCTCACCAGCAGAACTGACAGCAGCTCTTCCACATATATTCTCTCTGTTTCTATGAGTTCCCTCATCACATGCCTGTGACACAAACACAGAGGAGTAGACAGAGAGAGGGCCAGGGGGCATCATCAGGACTGAACAAAGAGAATCACAAAGTAAACAGTATCAAGGGCAGATGCCTCCTCCTCACCGCTTCAAGAGATCTGGGCTGTCCTCCCCATCCAGACTGTAGGACACGCAGCTCCGGCTCTCCTGGTAGTCGTGGATCACCTCTATCTGGACACACAACAGATCAACAACACTGACTCTTTCGCTGGGATTTAAAGGAAATGTTACTATACTGTGTTAGAATAATCTGTGTGTCTGTCTCTGTGGACGTAAGTCACTATCTATGTGTGTATAAACTATGGTTAAACTAAATACATTTACTCCATCTGCTTAAACTTTCTCTGCCCTATTTAGAGTAAGATTCTAATATCACAAAAAAGATATACAGTACAGGCCAAAAGTTTGGACACACCTTCTCATTCAATGCGTTTCCTTTATTTTCATGACTATTTACATTGTAGATTCATCAAAACTATTAATGAACACATGTGGAATTATGTACTTAACAAAAAAGTGTGAAATAACTGAAAACATGTCTTATATTCTAGTAAGCAAAGGTTTGCTACTTTGAGGAATCTAAAATACAAGACATGTTTTCAGTTATTTCACACTTTTTTGTTAAGTACATAATTCCATATGTGTTCATTCATAGTTTTGATGCCTTCAGTGAGAATCTACCATGTAAATAGGCATGAAAATAAAGAAAACGCATTGAATGAGAAAGTGTGTGTCCAAACTTTTGGCCTGTACTGTATTTTATATGGATATTGCAAAATCTGTGTCTCCAGTAATATCTCTGCAGGTTGTATCAAGGCAGGAGTTGGTGATTTGAAGGTTTGTTGCAGGTCAGGCCACGGAAATGATGTGCTAAGCAGTGAGATACATGACATCTCTGCTTGGTGACATGACGTGTCCACGTATTGAAAAAACTGACAAATCAGCGGATCAAAAGGAGGCACTTCTGGAAGAGATCAACCTACATTTTTTAGTAGGTTGACCTCTGCTAGGCTATAAAATGGGTTCAGGGAAAATAGACTGGGTCCAGCCTTCACGAACTGACCAGCCTATGTGTTGTCAGGGAAATGTAGATTGAACCCAGAGACTCTGTTACTGCACATTTCTTGACATATTGTAATAAAGTGAAGTTAAACTGAGAACTGGGACGTCTCCTGCTCATCCTTTCCCCATCAAATGATCGGCGTGGAGAAATAGGTGAGGATTTTGTGTTGGAGTCAGATAAATTAATTTTAGAGGTTTCCTCAATCCTATTTCCCAACAACTGACAAGATATATTGGACCAAAGAGTATGAGGTGGATAAAAAAAGATGAGATAATAAACAGGAATGTGGACAAAATTAACAAATAAAACAAACAAACAAAAAAGCTTTTATTTTCCTTACTTTTCTCTGGTTGGGGCTCTTTCGGGAGGCTCTCTTCCCGGGCAGAGAGATGTCGAATGTGAACTTCAAACCATCACCTGTAAGAGAGAGATAATCAGATGCAGCAGCAGCAGCTCGTCAAAGTTTATAGGAGTAATTCACATACAGTATATCACCATATGATCTGATTAGTCACGGTGAGGAGTAAATCAAGCACCCACACTAAATCAAGAACAATTGGTTTTTTTTATGACCAAACACAATGGCCTCAAAGGGATTTGCTCGCCCTGCCTGTGACCTTTTTAATTCCTCAAGAACTATAAAAAACATGAATCAGAAATGATCGACATTTGAGGGAATCAATGCTAATGGGTATGTAAAGATCTGAAGGCAGTGTCCTTTTGATCCTAGCAGCTGAGTCCTTACATGATAGTCCAAGCTCAGCTGAGTGTTGTGCCCTTGCATGTGCCATGTTACATTCATCAGTGGCATGCATGCACATCTGTCCATACGCTTATATACGTGCACGCATGCATGTAACGGATCCAATCGATCAAAGCGAACCACTTTTCCCTTTATCTCTTCTTTTTAAATGGCTGCAGTCCCTCGTGTCACGGGGAGCTTCATAATCACTTTCATTCTCTTTCTTGTTCTTTTTCTCATTAGTACGGCTTCATATTGCAGAGAACAAAACCTTAAAGACATGAATGGACAGCCGATGTGGATTTATACTCAGTGGACGGATATCACTCAGTGGCACAATAGATACATTGAAATAAAAAGAGAAACACACCAGATAACACACACAGTATTAATTGGGTTCCACTGTACTGTATATGGTTAGCTTTGTGCAACCTCCCTTGAGACACAAAGGGAGATGAAAGCTTCTTTAATGTACATGAACCACATATGGTTCTATAGCAGGTATTCTGACTAATAGAGCAGTCAGGTGTCTCCCAGCGGACTAATTATACCCTCTACCCTGGGTCCAGCCTGTTTGTAAAGGTAGCCTTCTAACCCCAAAGCCCATTCAGAAACACCTTAGGCCTACTCAGTGGGACTCTGTGATGTGTTAATTTAACCAGGGTGCCTAAAGGAAAGATGCAAGGGGGGGAGGGATTAATGCAAGGCCATAAGAGCTGAGACAAGACCCCATACCAGGCCTGGGAAGCACAGGTAGGGGCAGGTAGTTAGCTTATTTGTAGAAGGCCTACTGTATATGCTGGAAACTAGGGCAGCTAACTAAAGATAAAAGCTGTTTATTCAACTGCAGGCTTCATACAAAGTATTTAAAGATTAGAAAATGCTTAATTCAATAGAAATATGCTTGACTTTGAATATGCTCCTTGAAAAAATGCTTGGTTTTTTATGAACTCCTGTGTTTTTTACTCCATAATCACCAAATTTGAAAACAAACAATCCGATTGTCATATTTGTTGGTCTCCTGGTGTGTCACACAATTTTTTTCAATGTAATTATGTAGACATTTCTTCTGTAAATATTCTTCAGGGATAGTCTGATAATTTTGATCTTTTTTAACAGATACAGATATTTCTGTATTGCTGTTATAGCCGATGCAAACATTGATTGCTGTGGGTATTAATTAATTGTGTATTTGGCGCAATTGCATTAATGGTAAAAATGTACAATAGATGTGATGATTAAGACTTCAAGAGTCCAAGCAGCATCCTTATATTTTTATGTATGATGTGCTTATGTTGACTCTGCTGTTTTACTTAATGCACAATCCTCCCCTCGTTATGTTATGTTATGTTTATGTTTATGTTATGTTGTATGTTCTTGTGCCCACTGGCACTTATGTGTATGTTACTAAGAAAAAACGAATAAAAAGTAAATAAAAAAATAAAAAAAGACTTCAAGAGTCGGGAGAGTTTTAGTTTAGGTACCTTGAAAGAATTGAATTGAATTTTACTCTTAAAAATCTGTGCAAACCCTGCAACTGCAAAACAGATCATCACATCACATGTGCGTGTGTGCGTGTGTGTGTGTGTGTGTGTGCGTGTGTGTACTGTACCATGTTTCGGGGAGAAGAGTGGGGACTTGGAGCGAGGTGGGTTTTCAGGCCTGGGGGCCACCAGTTGGATCGGTCTCACATGTTTATCAGCCAGCTTCCGTAGAGAAGTCTGTCGGCTCTGGATCATCTGCTGCACTGCTACATGCTTATCAAACGTTTTCCCTATCTGGGCCTAACAGACAGAGGTGGGATATTCAGTTGTGGTGTAAAATCTAGAAATAGTGCCTATATTAAAAATAAACATGGAAATCATGGCAACAAGGTCATAATCTATACTTGCAGGGATGTGATGATATATGAATTTAATGCAGATCACAATGAAAAACATAAAAACTGAACATGGTGACATATTTGTACTTGTACAGTCTATCTTTGGAAAAAAACATAATTACTATAGAAAAAACAGACTCACACAATATTTCTATTTTTTTACTTATTAATTATCCTTTATTAGAGAGGTGAAACCTTACAATTTATCATTTCTTAATTTTTTTTTTATTGAAAAGATGTGTATCATATCTGTCATGAAATAAAAAAAATGTTTTTTTCATAAAATGTAAGGTAAAATTATTCCAGTATTTTATTTTATTTTTTTTGCCAATTTAGGAGTTTTAAGAATATGTTGAAGATGATCAGGATTATATTGTGATTCTCAATTATTATGACCAGGATAATCATGACATTAAATCTCACATTGTCCCATTCCTATAAAGTACTTGACACTATTTATACTTGACATTTTTTTTATAAACTCTTATGTTAGTTCAAGGTAAAAAACAAAACAAAAAGAGCACAAGTTTAATTGTTCCAGTCAGAGGTGTAGAAGTAAAAAATGATTGATATGGTCCCTGACCTGCAGCTGAGGCGTGACGACAGCCTCGTACTCGATGGCCACGATGTCGGGCCCTGAGCTCAGCACAGACGGCGCCCCCTCCAGGAACCTGTCAATGTCCCTCAGAGCAGCCTGGGCCCCCTCCTTGGACTGGTACTTATCTACCAGCTGATTGGCCAGCAGATACGCTCCATCATCACACCACGTTTGGGCCTGAAGGTGAAGAGGTTACATCAGATCACTGAAAAGACATTTGTGAATGTTGATGTGTTTGTGTGCATGCATAGATACACGTCTTGATACCTGTCCGAGACAAAGCAGCAGCTGGTGTGTTTGCAGAAGACGGGTGTGTTTGGTCTTGAGAGCAGCATTGAGTGTATCACAGTAGTGGCGAAGCTCGTTGCAACGCTGCATAATAAGAGCCATGGCGTAGTGGTGACCGGCAGAGAGCTGGTGACCGTGAAGGATGATGATCTGAGCTCGAGACATCACCTCCTGATGGAGCCAACAGAGACACACAAGAAAAAAATAGTCTATGAGTCTTGAAGCCACTATATCTATATATGTCAGAGGTGACTGTTATATTCCTCTGCGCAGGAGCACTTTCAGTAAGTCGGCCTGGTCAGTAAGGAGTGCAAGTGTGTGGAACTCAGTACCTGAGGAGGTTAAACTGCTAACAACATACAAGGCCTTCACAAAAAAGTTGAAATTGTGGCTTATCAACACCTACAGCTGCCAACACTAAAAGATAAGACTGTTGTGTTGTTTTGATGTTATGATAAAATGTTATGTTGTGATGTTGTATGTGATACAAGTTCACATTCGACATCTCTCTTCCCGGGAAGAGAGCCTCCCGAAAGAAACCCCAACCCCAGAAAAGTAAGGAAAATAAAAGCTTTTTTGTTTGTTTGTTTTATTTGTTAATTTTGTCCACATTCCTGTTTATTATCTCATCTTTTTTTATCCACCTCATCCTCTTTGGTCCAATATATCTTGTCAGTTGTTGGGAACGATACGTTTTTTTTCTTAATCGTATCTTAAGTGTTTGTATATGTATTTTGTATATTGTACATATTTTTATTTTTATTTTTATTTTTATTTTTTGTTTGTTTTTGTTTGTTCGTTTTTTGTTTCGTAATTCTCTGCTTTTTTACATCATGGCCAGGGGACTACAGATGAAAACTAGCCTTCTGGCTAACTCTGGCTTTTTTAACCATGTATAATCATGTGTTTTATGAAATTGCACTGTCCCCTTTTAAATAAACTAATAATAATAATAATATGTGTACATTTAAGTGCTGTTTATATGCCGATATTGGCAACACTGACCTGTGCATTTGATTCCAGACCGTCCAACCTCTTGAGAGCCTGTTCCGTTTGAGACAGAGTGTCAACAGATACAGACAGCTCCCTCTCCTGAGCCGTCAGATGCTCCAGACACAACTCCATCTAAACAGAAAAAAACACCATCAGATACACACAGACTACAAAGAAAAAAAGTCTAAAATAAACCCTGGTGGCTTGCAGCGGTATTATAACTCACATTAAACCTTAAGCCTGAGGATTACACAAGACAATTTCATCAAATGCTCAAAATTGAAAGAGCCTTACCTCCTGGAAGCTTTGTTCATATCTGAGCAGCTGCAGGTACTGATGTAACTTCAGATGATGCTTCTCAAAGAAGCCATCGAAGGCTGACTCCATGTCTCTGAGCTGAGCAAGAAGCCTGAAATAAAGATTAGATTTTCCTACTTTACTTTAGCTCTCAGTAAAATATTGAGATTATAAATGTGAGAAAAGATGGCAGCCTTACCTCTGTACCGTCTCCCAGTCCAGCCTCACATCCCACTGGGAGTCGTCCTCCTTTCCGGAGGTCTCCAGGCTTGCGAGAAGATGACGACCTTCCTTTGACACAGACCTGATTGCATCCTGTCAAACAGAGGACCATTTATATAATACATGAGCAGCATTCAAAGTAGTATTTTACAATATACGACTAGATTAAAAAATTGACACTTAATATACACTACTGGTCAAAAGTTTTAGAACACACCAACTTTTCCAGAATTTAATTGAAAATGATGCAGTTTAATGTCTCAGTGTACTCTGAAATGAATGCACATTTGCAACATTTAAAATTCTTTATTGAGCATGATAGTGTTTTGAAAGTAAAAAAAAGATTCAAAATTACATTTTATGTTGGACTAAAGGACTAAAAAAAGACACAAAATGACCAAAAAAAGACACAAAACGACAAAAAAGACACCAAAAGACACAAAATGACTTACAAAGACATGAAAGGAATTAAAAAATGGACAAAATAGCCCAAGACTCCATAGAGTTAAGTTGTTAACCCATTTCTTGTTCCCTGAAAAAAGGCCTACTTGTATAATTCTGAAATGTACATTATTTTTCAGTTTTGGTTAAGCTTACCTTTTTTTATTTACCTCTGGCAGTTCACCACTTACCTTCGTACCGATTTGACTTGAACTGCTTGAATTTCAATAAAAAACTGGAAAAATTGGGGTGTTCTAAAACTTTTGACCGGTAGTGTATGTATCTTGTATGAAAACATTTGAAACCTGACCTTGAGTTTCCTGTACTTGTCAGTGTGAGACTCAAGGAGATGCTCGATGGCCTTCCCCTCATCAGTCAGCTCCGTCTCTGCCAGCTCGGTGCCAAAGCCCTGTAGCATCTGTGCAATGTCTTTGACTGTGACAGCAAAACTTTCAATAGCCTGTAGTGGAAGCAAAGGAGAAAAATCAAATAAATACAGAGACTTTTGAACAGAACGAACAGCAGCTCAATTTCTTTAGTCCTCAGGGATAGTTCGGATTTTTTGAAGTAGGGTTGTATTGTACTATGTATTGAGGACAGAGGCAGCACCAAAACCAATTTTAGATAACAACAAAAAAAATCTATTCAAATCAGTTTATTTGTATTCTATCTATCATCTATCTATGCTCTCTTCAAAGCCACCAGACTCAAAGACAGTAATTTTACCTAACAGAAAACAGGAGTTGCTGGTATACTGCTGCCTCCATCAGTTAGTGAGTTTGTGTTACTGTGAGAGGATTTAAATGAGGTCAGAATCACCGAAATCACACAATAACACAAACTAAACCTTAGAGGCAGCAGTCAACCAACAACTCCCGTGTTCTGCGAGGTAGAATAACTGTTTTTGTCAAAGGTGTCCGCGGGATTTGAAAACAGCATAAAATGATTTAATGGCTTCAATTCCCTGTTGGAAAGGGCTGCCTGACAGCAAGGTCACATATTTTAAATTTACAGTCCACTTAAATTGATATTGATTTGTAAAGGTGTCTGAAATAGTGTTGTTAAGTGTCGGTACTCCTGGTGCTTCACCACACTGAGGGCATAAGGACCGCGACCTACTGGTGGTGACACACTGACTATTGATGAGCAATTCATACAACTCCACTTAAATAATCCAAAGTATCCCTTTAAGACACAGAGCCATTGGTGGAGTACTGACACAGAAGAGAGACACGGCATCAGCTAAGTGCATGTAAACAAACTGAACATGCTTGAGAACTCAGAGAAGATTGTTTGGATTTAATGCATTTCTTGTGTATTATATTACATGTTCAAATATGCAGATTTTTAATTAGCAGCTACATCAAACTGGTTAATATATATATTTATATATATATATATATATATATATATATATATATATATATATATATATATATATACACAATACAGGCCAAAAGTTTGGACACACACCTTCTCATTCAATGCATTTTCTTTATTTTCATGACTATTTACATTGTAGATTCTCACTGAAGGCATCAAAACTATGAATGAACACATATGGAATTATGTACTTAACAAAAAAAGTGTGAAATAACTGAAAACATGTCTTGTATTTTAGATTCCTCAAAGTAACCACCCTTTGCTTACTAGAATATAAGACATGTTTTCAGTTATTTCACAATTTTTTGTTAAGTACATAATTCCACATGAGTTCATTAATAGTTTTGATGAATCTACAATGTAAATAGTCATGAAAATAAAGGAAACGCATTGAATGAGAAGGTGTGTCCAAACTTTTGGCCTGTACTGTATATATATATATATATATATATATATATATCTATATATATATATATATATATGTGTGTGTGTGTAAAACAAAATAAGAAAACAGGGCGATAAATTAAGAATGATACTGTTTCTTGTTAGCTCCCAGTGTTTTTCAGGGTTGAATTATAGCTTACTGTTCTTAAAACAATCCAGTCGCTGTGACAATAGTCCAAAGTGCCTCCAAACTCTGAAGTCAGCTGGTTCTCATCAATGTAGCGCAGCAGGTCTGTGACAGAGCTCAGCATCACCACCTAAAGGTGTAGACAAAATCTGAGACCTCACAAAGAACACCTTGTACTTTGATCAAAGTTATGAGGGTGACATGTCTCATTTTCCCTTTTATGTACATCATTACCTAGTGGTTTTGAAATTATTATTTTTTTATTTGTATTTTATATATTATTTGAAGTATTGATTTTTGGGGTAGAAAATATCTTTGCCACCGTGTAGGTATTATTAAATGCTATTAAAGGGTCCTTGTGCACAAGGTTGTTCAGGATAGTCTTTGGAAATGGCATGACAAATATTATTTTACGGTTGATGCTTCACAAATGAAAGAACTTTGATCATCGGAAATATAAGATGCATCCTTGACATTAACATGTGTTCTTGGCTGTGTCCACCACAGAACATTGTGACTCATGGAGATCAGGGTTGTAACAAGAACGAGGTGTACCTTGTTGTGATGTGGGACATGTTTGGTAACTGAGGAGGAGCTGCCTTACTGGCATCTTGAGCATGAAGTCCTCTTGGCTGAAGCGAAAGCCTATATCAGTAACAGTGCGGTGGAAGAAGCTGGTGGGTCGGAGCACCAAGACCAGGTGGAGGTTCCCAGGGAAGGAGGCCTTGGAGAGGGAAGAGAGGATCACTGTCAAACTGATGATGCTGCGGTGGGATTTGGGATGCAACTTTGTATTCAGGATGCAACATAGACTTATTTCTGTCAGCATACTGGCACAGGAAGAGATATGAGCTGAGAAGAAAAACATTAACAAGCTCTCATCCTCCACATCTGACATGAGAGACTTCGGGTCTTAACCATTCTGTCACTCAGACGATTAATGTCAGCCTAATGGATTCAAGGTTCAGTCACTTCAACATTCACACGTGCAATATGCTGCTTTTCATCCTCAGGTCTTTTAAGGTCATTGCCTGACTGTGTAGGAATTTCTACATCTGCACAGACTCTTTAACAAGAGGTCTAGCTGAACTACCGTACTGCAGAGGCGATGAGGAGTGCAAATAACTAATGCTGCATTGCAAATTGAAATGATTGAAATAACTGAATTTGAAATTTGATCTACTTGCACATTTACATCATGGAATCATTAAGTGCTGTAAAAGCATCCTCTGCAGCAGGATGTATATGCAACATTGCCTCCCATGTATTTTGTCATGAAAGCATTATTGCATGCATTTGCATGTGACGCAACTTCTGACATTCATTTGTCCTGACTCGACCACGAAGGGTCAACCACTGAAGCTTCTGATTTCAGAATAAACATGCATTAGGAAAGCCACACATCAGTCTGTTTAGGTTCCACACACAGCCGCTTAGTCGCATCACTAAGCAGAGGTGCGCTCTCTCTGCACCGCAGTGCTCCACTCCCCGCAGCGGCCACAGCCGGAGCCACTGCCGCATTCACCCTGCCCGCCCACAAAAACTTCTCCCCAAACTCTTCACACGGCCAATAAAACTAATGAGCAGCTCGTTACCGGGCTCCGGCGCATCTTCGGCATTCCCCGCCGGTAAAAGCAATCAGTCATGGTGTTAGAAGCCATCTCGGGTGAATGTAAGTTCCCGCCCTGTCCGGTGGAAATCGGTGCCAAGCTAAGGTATGCAGCTGACTCCGGCTGCCTGACCACAGCCGCAGCGCTGCTGCTGCTGCTGCTTCTGCCTCTCAGACGGAGGGTGGCAGCGCTCCCTCCCGCCTTCCTCCCTCCTCATCCTTCTCCTCCGCGTCATCAATCATTTTTGCTTACTCATTCATTTGTAGCAATATGCAACGGGACATCCAGTGCAGAATAACAGATAATTTTTTCCGCTTCCCCTTAATGAAACTACAAGTAGGAAAAACCCTCTGGTTGCATGCACAAACAGTAGTTTGATCAGTTGTGTGCTGACCAGGTATTGCTCAGGTTATTTAGCACCATGGACAGGGACTCATACATAAAACATCAGCCTATACACTCAGCCATATTGAAGCACATAAGCAATGATTGGTCATATACGTGCTGTCTGAACCGATTACTAGAACTATTGATTAGATACAAATGGCCTTGATGAAAACAGAAAAATGAAATATGAAACTCACTGCAATCCTGGCAAGTGCAGTTTTGATAGAGGCCCATGTATCCAGCCTTCGGTCTAATATGATGATAAATTTTACTCCGGGTTGCCTCGTTCTGCAAGACAAATTGCATACAGCTGTAATGTCATTGTGTGAATTCATGGAGGATTTGGTCATTTAAAGCTATCAGGCATGAAAATGAGGATAATCATTCAAAGGCAGTCAAATTATGTCATTTATAGATGCTTTAAAAGTACATATATCTATTGTTTATCATTCAAAATTCACTGCAATGGCATGTGAGGGGAAAAGCCATGGACTAAACCAATTTAAACTTCCTTGCTCCCTTGGGAGAGTCAGATTTGGACATAGAGGGCATGAGTAGGACATTTGACACTATGAAGCAGTGTGGGCCAGCTGTGATCAGAATACAATCTGGTGCAGCTTGGTGCACTGCAGAAAGAGAGAGGGAGAGAATCAGACAGGAGTAGACGAAGCACGACGCACCGAGGGATGAGAGTGAGGTATGTAAAGACTTTGGCTAAAGCTTCCTCTGGAATGTCGCTGAAAGCCGAGCACTCTGGGAGGGTGATGATGACACTGGAGTCTTCCCCACGGCCCCCTGGGAAGACAGAAGCAATCAATTTGTTTTTGAGAAATTCAATTACAGGACACTAAAGGCACTATTATGTGATGACTAAACAATGCCTCACCTGACAGATATGCCACCTGTTTCTCTATGTAGCCTCCCACCTCCTTTAAGCTCACAGGGACAGTCACTTCTGGAGGAAGACACACAATTTATAAATGCTTGAGGGGAGTGGTGTGTGCTGGAAAACTGAGGGTCTCCATTATAAACAAAATGTTACTTAAAGGCCCAATGAGTAGGATTTCCCTAATGCACAATGCCTAGTAATAATCCCTCTCAATCTTCTTATGACCCTCTTGAAGTGTGTGGCACTGTATGTAGCTGCAGACACTCTGCCCTCTGCCTTTTCTCTTTTCATTTTGCTGTGTTGTGGACATTTCTGTGCGTGGCCTTGCTGACACTGTAAATGGCATTCAGAGGCTCTGGAAGCTCTGCAAAATGATCCTGTATGGACAGAAATACTGTGCCTATTAGCTAGCTAGGAATGGCCAAAATAATGTTTTAAAGGTTTTTCCACAATGAAAACTTCACTCAGGTCTTTGTCACTGCAGTTTTGCCATGAAAGGGCTCACATTCAAAGGTACCGTATTATAAAAAAGTTATTTCCATGTCTTTAATGTACCATTTTATCTAATGTTAAAAACATAAAGAACTTTAAGTTATTTAATTACAATAAAATGATGCATTTATGCATGTGAGTTTTATTCTTTATGGGTTTGTCTCTTTTCATTTCATCTTTCTTTAAATTCTCTTTTCTGTTGTCTGTGTATCTGCTTGTACCTCTTCTGTATATGAATATGATAATAAAGAAATGGAGGGAAAAGTGCTGCTAAAGTCTTACTGTTACTCTTTCCCCAGCTGTAATGATGGTGCAGTACAGAGAGGACAGATGTGGGAAACCCACTGAACAATCAGAGCAGACATAAAGGCTTAAAGAAGGGCCTAAAGAAACAGGCACTAAAACAGTATTTCAGATAGAGGGTTAATGGAGGCATATTCAGACAGACAATACGAGACAATTATGTGTTTTTACAACATTCAAGCATGTTCAAGTAGAAAACCAAAATAAAAGTATGTCCCCTTTAAGACAGAGAGTCGGAGCTATCAGCTTTAATCTGAAAATAGAGAATTCTGTGCTTTCTTAACTTATGTCCCATGATAATACTCAGCAGATGCAGCTGTTTGTGCTGTCCTACTCTGGCAAATGTAAATCCTGCATCTGGTGCAAATTACACAGTGACATCATTAAAGTGCATTAGCTCATTTACTGTACAGCATTTAAAAGGATGTTGGTGTAGTGTGAAGTTTACTGGCAGATGGCCGGCCGTCTCATGCATGGTGCCATTAGAGTTCTTGTCTGAGTGGCTAATAAATGCACGCAGTCTCTTAAAGAGCAGTCAGTGCAGATCAAAAGAAGCTTTCTTCTGCCCTTTGCTGCACCAAGAATCATTCAGCCACATGTGTAGAAAGCAGAAATGTTGAGAGTGTTTACATATGCTATGATCTAATGCATGGAGAGGATTATCTTATCTAAGTGACACTTTAATATTACTTTCAGGCTTTCTCATCAAAGAAGAATTACTAACGACAAACATAGGAATGAAAATTAAACAGTATTAAGTGATTAACACCATATGAAACCAAATGCTCATCAGTTAAAGCACCAGATCAACAGAGCAGTCATTTTACCCGCAAATCATCATTTCCTCATCCATAATGGATAGAGACATTAAATATGAATTGGAGAAGAGAAGTAGAAAACATAGGAAACGATGGCAGGGCGAGAGAGAGAGAGAGAGAGAGAGAGAGACAGAGAGAGACAGAGACAGAAACAGACAGAGAGGGAGAGAGAGAGGGAGAGAGAGAGAGAGAGAGAGAGAGAGAGAATTATAATAATTTATTGTAAATATTGCTTTCCTTATCTTGTTATCTTTTTTTCTGATGCTTGCTTTGGCAATATATACATTGTTACGTCATGCCAATAAAGCCAATTGAGAGAGAGAGAGAGAGAGAGAGAGAGAGAGAGAGAGAGAGAGAGAGAGAGAGAGAGAGAGAGGAGGTGTTATTTTCCATGTGACTGCAGTAACAGTGTCCGTGCTGTCAGGGAGCAGGTAATGAGCTCTACTGGTACCTGCTGAATATTTGATGTGTCTGTAACAGAGGAGCTGAGCCAAGCCGGGCCACAGCAGGACCAAAGGCTGGACTTAGCAAACACGGATGCAGGCTAAAGTTACCGTCACACTGTAATAGTTATATAACCAGCTAAACCCTGCACCACAAGACCTTCAGGAAGCAGAGACAGGTCTTAAGTCATGTTGTCAACATTTACCTTTGGGATAACTGCAATATACAGGGCATAGTATGTTACTATTATAAAACACAGGATATTAAAACAGTTTTAAATAGACTCAACTTGATGTAAAAACAAAAATGAAAAACTGATTCATAAGCACACACTGCGGACCTCTACTGTGTTTTTTTTTTTCAAAGGAAGGGCAGCCTGTGCTGCAAACTGCAGTGTTGTTCATAAACTTGCCAATTTGTGGAGGTGCTGTACTCTCCCTTCACCCTGCCGGACTACCAACCTGCCAAAAGAAAAGCCTTGCACTCTGTCAATCAAACAAGGATTATTATAAAGTATAAAGCACCGTTCAGCATGAATTACTCACTTATGCGCACACATTTAAAACAGTTGAAGGTAATCAAGGTAGGAAACGCTGTGTTCTCTTGCGTCATGACCTTTCAAGCTGACATAAAGGACAGTGTGCACAGGCGAAAGTCAAATAACCTCTGTTTGCTCCTCTGCTCTTACACACTCAGAGGGAAGAATGTTTGCCAGTGTGTGTGTGGATGGAAACAGAGATTTGCTGCCAGTCAAACAGATCCAGACTCCAAGACCAATCCTTTCAGTCTGCATACAAAGCTTGAGGCAGGGAGCTTATCTCTGTTGTCCAAACAGTGATTACCATCTACTCTGATTTCATTACATACATACTATAAAAAACATTCACCCCCTTGCAGTTTTTCATGTTTTATTCCTTTACAGCACCGAATCAGGGGGGAGTTTATAGGCCTTTTTAAACAATAATAAATGGGGGAAAACATCTCAACAAAATTAGGCGTTTATACATTTTACAGGCACCATAAAACTTTGGTATAAATAGGTTTACAGGAAATTACAGCCACATGTTGAGGCTGTTTGAACATGACTTCTGTCTGAATATTATCTGAAGTGTTCTGTGCAGAAAACAGAGATTGGTCCTTTCACAGGTAAAACATTATACTTTTCTATTCTGATGTTGCAGCACTACGCCTTACTCACACAGTACAGTAAATCTTAGTGAATCATAGAGGACGGCAGCAGACAGAGGCTGGTTTCAGTGTAGAGAGTACACACACACTGCATGGATGTCGTATTCAGTCTGATTTTGTAAAGACCGAGAAGCGGACACATGTAATCCGTTGCAGAGTAAGAAATCCCCTCTTACCCATACAAACATGTTCACAGTACACAGAGGTCTAACTTCGCACCGCTTTTAGGTCATGAGATGTTTTGCTAAACAAAGCTTCAATGCTAAGGGGATTAGACTGGTGGGTGGCTGCATTCTGATAGAAAAGGGTGAAAGAAAATTGTGGATTCCACCCGCTGGGATACATGAAAACTAGATTGCTTTTAGACCAGAAAGGCTTAGATAGTAAACCCTAGACAATAGCTGCACATATCTTGGCTGGGCAGCTTCTGTGTCAGTAATGTGGGTATTCAGTTAGAAGAAATCAGATCCTTCCTGGAGTGATATTTGATGCTATTAGATCACAATATTTTGTGCTGAGGAAGGAGGAATATTTTATTTTTTCCTGTGCTTTAGGCTGGTTTTATTTGTGATGTATAGTGATTCATCATGATTCATTTGACCTTCTATCATATAAAATGACATGTTTGGTATCTACTGCACAAAAGCAAGGCAAACTAGAATAAAAGGCAACATTTCAAAGGAAACTGCGCTCATTTATGCTGAAAAATGCAGCAGCATACAGAGTACACAGGTTTAAAGGTTAATTGTTTGTATATGAGGAGTGTGGGAGTTGAGGCACTAAAAGAAGTGAAAGTGTCAGTTGAAGTTGAAACACTGAAAGGATTTGAAGCGTGAATGATGGTTAGCCAATAAAAGGTCTTGAGGTGTCATTTCTGGAAGCATTTCACATTTTATTTTATTACTGAAAGCCCTGTAGGCAGCAGAAATACAGGTGATATAGTATGTGAAGAGTTAGTGCTGAAAACAGTTGAACTGTGAGCTGAAAAGTAAGAGATGAAAGCAATTGAAATGCCGACTGATGTCCACTGCATGGTACAACACGGCTCTACTCAATCCCGTTACATTTTGCCACCTCTGTGGAGGTTCCCAGTGTACTGAGCCTTTACTAGAAGGTGGAGTTAAGACACTGTAGTCAGCTGAAAGGTCTGAGAAAATCCTCAATAGCACAACAAAGGACATGCAGCATAAACTTGCAGTTTCTTAATAGCCGAGCTACCATCAATAGCACCGCAATATGTTATTCCCTTGACCCAGATTTTCTACGCTGTACACTTTGCTGTACAACTGGTGAAGTGAAGAAGTTGCACTTTTTGGTTGCTGATGCAAGGATTTAGTGACCGACGTGTTGAAGATGATGTCATGATAGTTTGGTGCAGTAGCGATCAGCTGAGAATCCCGCTAACATTGACAGGTAACAGTGGAACATTAAATAGACGAAAAGACCAACAATGAGTCCAGGCGAACAGAGCCTAACCATGCAGTGGAAACTTGGCATTAGCCATGTAAGCAACTGAAAAATGCATAAGCACTAATAGCTGTTACACCGTCAGTTAAAGTGTAAGGGACAAGAAATTGTTGGACTGTCATTTAAAAGTGTTGTAGATAGTTGAAGTGTGCATGATGGGAATAACTGAGCGGAACATATGAGTAGTAAGAGTAAAATCTGTTGAAGTTTAGCTGACACTTAAGGCAGACAGCCTTTGTAGTGGGTGGTGATTCATAATGATTCACACAGCTTTCTGTCATATACTATTAACAGTGTGGGGAATTTACCATATTCCTGTCAGAGAAGAGAAAATGATGTTTGTTCATGGTTTACTGTACTGAGATGGAATACTACACAGACTTTAACTGATAAGTAGGACAACATCAAAAGGAAGATTTGGATTGTACTCCGAGGGGAGAACAGTTTTCTATTGGATGAGGCCCAACAACAGTCATGAGGCCCTGTGTCATGAGAATTGTGTATATTGTAGGTTTTCTTTGACATGCTCACATTCTTTAAATGAGCCAAAGACGGCTCACACACTTGTGGTGTAGAGGGGAGAGGGCAATAGCCGAGTAAAAGGATAACGTATCATTACCCATGAGGTGAATAATGAATTTATGGTTATTGTTTCATACAGCAGCGTATTCTTTGTACTCACCACTGCATCCCCTGTAAGCAGATTAGGACAAACCCAGAGAGTAAGGCTCACATTTCACACAGAGAGGGAAAAAAAGTCACTTGGTATAAATAGAAACTCTGCGTAGCCTTGTCTCTGTTACCTACACACCCCAGCTCAGGTACAATGAAGTCACAGGAGACAGAAAAAGGCAAAGGGCCATCAATTAAACAATAACTCAAGGCTGCCAAGATCCCAGAGTAATCACATTAGCCTCTGGAGGAAGCTCCTCCATGGAGCCGTCAGCCACATCAGGCACTATTTCTGTCCATCATCTTACCTTCATTCTAATTTTTTTGTGTCAATTGAAAGATACATCATTAGAGTGATGGCTAGCAAACGTTGAGTGTGGTGTTGTTTGTGATAATTCTTGTGGTAATTACAGTATTGTGTCAAAATGACCATAAAGCTTCCTTTTGAGAGTCAGTTTAGTTGCTGCTTTAGTATAAATTGTGTTGACAGTTTAATTCGCCTGATAACTCAATATATATCACAACATACCATAAAAGCTGCATTATGTTCCTTGTGAACAACATATTTGAACTACTGAACACTGAATGGGTTAGCTGACATCAGCTGCATGCATTTTTCTCACCATCACTGTGCCACTATGATCTACAACCCACATGTACAGATATTTGGGCAACAAATGATCACGTTGGATAAATATCTATCCATCTGATGGCTTAAAATAGCATGACATAATCCCTGCAATGGCTCAGTGTTGGAGCGAAGCTGCAGGAACCGTCCCATCAATAACACTGACTAACCTAAGATACAGAGTGCAGTTCTCCAGTTACCTCTTTAATGATTCTCAGAAGTCACAAATGAACACTGTGAATCAAACTAAATGGACTTTCGCTCCAGTGATTTTAGGTTTAAAGCTGTTGAACTGTGCTGAGAATAACAATGCCAAATGTAGTAATGGTGAATAGTTTTTAGAGCAGATACAGGATTATATTCAAAAGCCTGCTGGTGGCTACGGGAAGTTAAATGAGGACAGTCAGCATCATAGTACTCACGCTGCAGAATGCTCTCCAGCTCGGAGCCAGCCTGCAGAAGGCAGCGGTAGCCCTCCATCTCCCTCTTGGACTCTTTCTCCGGCTCTCTCTCCTCCTGCAGTGAGGCCGGGCCCATTCCCTTCGCCTTCGGCACAGGATCAGGCTGGGGGGAGCAGACGCTGTCGTGGGAGGTATTGACAGCAGTCCAGGCCTCACATCCTCTTCAGAGTCCTATAGCCCTGCATAGTGTCATGGAAACTTATGCCAACCTGCCTCTGCGGGTCCCAGTATCCAGATGGGACTGTTCCCAGAGGCTGCTGCTGGATCTTCCTGACCTTGAGCTGCATAGAGGGCCTCCACACTGAGCAGCAGTTACAACAGAAGACCTACCCAAATAAGCAGAAACAGTGGTTTGCTGTCCTGTTGCTGTCCAGGCTGGGTGTAATAAGCTTTCCCCCCTCATACACACACACACACACACCAGTTCAGGCAGACTGTCCTGCCCTCAGCAGCAGTTACTTCAAAACAAACTAGGCTCCATCTGGCCACTGCTGTCTGTCCCTCTCTCGCCCCTCCCCTCTCTCTCTCTCTCTCTCTCTCTCTGGGTTTAGTGCGTCAGCTCTGCACCGAGCAGAGCTCAAGAGTCTGCTCATGACACACAGCCAACTCCCTCCCAACTTTTCCTCTCACTTCCCTCATGCTCACTTCTGCTGTTTTCTATGCCCCCAGTATAGTGCTGACTATACTACAGTGGGCTGGATTGTTAGGCTGCCTGGCTGCTGTGTTCATGTCCCCACTTTCTGCAGCTTTACCATAATATAGATGCACACAGAGCGGAGAATAGATCTATTGTAAACAGAAAATGAAAATCTACCGCACCCTCAGCCAACAAGTTTGGCCCATGCGAAGCACAGCCTTTAATACACAACAATCACATTCAAACAGAACAAATATGAAAGGGTGTCATTGTGTACATACTGATACACTGAGCCTTTCTCAGCTCCCTACTGCTAAAGCCCACAACTACTCTGAATGGAGGGCTCATTAACAGTAGAGGCTATAGTGGATAAAACAGGCATATAAATGGATGTCACCCTCCTCTACAGTGACTCACAGCGCTTGATGTTTTCTTGATTTGAGGCCACACACGGAGCAGTGGGAGAGCAGCAGTATGGCGTCCTGATACGCAGCCACTCAGCTGATCCAGCTTAGCCTCTCAGCCATCTCATTACTGCACAGCATCTGCTTAGTGTGGTCAAATGCACACAAATACACACGCTCAGCCGCCCACACGTACACACGTCTTCACATCAGACAGAACCTGCTGACACAACCCTCGGTGTAACAGAGCACTAGTAGACTTTGGATTATCTTCAAAACATTCTGCTTTATTACAGAAAATCTTCAGGTTTTGAACATACTAGTTTCAAAGAGGTACATTCAGCTTGGAGGTTTGGAGTGTTGAGGCTGGAGACCCAAAGGGCTGGAGGTGGCAAGGTGTCCCTGCTGCATGACGCAGGGATGCTGAGGTGCCTGAAGATGTCCACCTCCACCCAATCACAGACAGGGACAGCGTCCACAACCACTGAGCCTCTCGTGCTTTTTTTTTTTTTTTTTTTTTTTTTTTTTTGACATTTTGATTTTCTTACAAAAAGTGGCTGGAAAAAGGTTGCATTAAAAATACAATCCATTCTTTTATACTTTTCATTTAGACAGGCAAAACGTTAGATTCCAAGATAATTTTTTAAGCTCTGAAAATAGCATCTCTGATGTCACTTAAAGGTTTTATAATTTTATTTCAAACAAAGCAGGCAGCCCCTCTCAGTGTGTCCTTTTACATCCGGTGTCCCCGGCACAGTGCAGTCTGGAGTTGACATGTGGCAGAGTAAAGAACAGCCTCCTTTATGTTCATCAGGAAAAACAAGCCGTCTTAGTAGAAAATGTTGCTGAAAGGTATGTGTATTTTTTTCATTTGTTAAGAACAAATCAACATTAACTAATTTTTTTAAATCTCCATTTGGTGTTATGAATGCCATTCTGCAGATGCACTGTATCGGGTATGTCGGTCAGTACTGGAGTTTTTGTTTGAGGAGGGATCAGTGTGGTAGTAAACTACAAAATCACCATACTGGCAGATTATGTAACATAAAACATAAATGAATCATCGGGTTGGAACCAAGAGTTAAGATAACCTGATAAAAGTGGCTTTTTTAATTTTTATTTTGGGGTATTGGGAGTGCGTTCAGGGGGGGCTGCCTGTCTTTGTATGTATGACAAAGACTATTAAACAGGATTGGCACGGCTCACATCAGGGCTGGAGTAACATAGACTAACTCAACTGGCACAAAGCCGACCAATCTCCACAATAAAAATAAAAAAAAGATTTATGTAATAAAAGTATAACATTTGTGAGTAAAAGTACACTGAACAATAAATATATGTCAAACAGACAATACATGTTTGTGGAAAAAAACACACAGAAAACAATATTCAGAAACCGTATCTAAAAGTGTTTGAAATCATGGCATGTTTAAATGGAATGTATGAAGCAGTACACATAGGAAGTTAAAGGAAGGAACAAAACGGTCCACTCAGTCATCCTGTCAGCCCGCAAATTTGACCCAAACTGCAGGAGAGAGATGGAGTGTGGAGCCTCACAGTGGCATTAACTATGTTGACTCTGCAGGACTGGAGTTGATTTTTATTTTTTTACACTCCAACTTCAGCCTGCCTGAGACAAATGATGCAAACTAGATAATGGGTAATGAACATAAATACCTCATTTAGGCTTTAGTGCATGTGTGCATTTTTGTGTGTGGTTACTGTGTGTGTTGTTCTCATCTATCTGATATGTGCATGTGTGTGCTCAGGCATATATTCATGTGCCTTTTGTGACCATCTACCTAACGAAGAAACCAGCTTCCTTAATAGTGCAGGAAATGTCCGAGAGAACTACATCAACGAGGTTCAAGTAATCCTGGTTTTCATGACACACGGCGCTTTTTCATCCAGCACGCACTTATGAAACATACACACACACTGACTTGTCACTTTCAGGTCACACTAGTGTGGACAGAATTGGGTCGCATCATCTTTTTGGCTTTGAGCAGATGCTATCATACATCTCTAACCTATATATACACAGTACAGCACATATATTAAATTTCTCATCTTTAAATTGACTCTTAAATGATCTCTGAGGTTGGACGATTTAGGTTACGCTCTGAGCAATGTTTCATTGCTTAAAATCTCTAATCTATCTTTCAATCTTGCATATACACACAAACACACACACACTTTTTGGATTGAATATGGCCTCCATCATAAACTCCTCTTATATCTTAGTATTCAATAGAAAATGCAGATTCATCATTGGAAACAAAATCATATAATCATCTATAAACCAAAAAAATGTTCTAACAGTCTGAAATCACCTTCAGTAACTTTTCATCTTAAATGATTTGGACCCGTCGATGAGTGCATTTACTGAAACATATAACCGTTTAAAGAATAACCGTTGAGAAAAGCGAAAATAACTGTGAAGTAGAATAACCTCTCAAAGTGTAACCGTTTGAGTGAATGAGATCATTACGTCTTAATTAAAAACTTTGCGGATTACAGTGACTGAACATCAGTGGAGTGAAGTGTTCTTTTGAGCCTTCTTTCATGCAGGTGAACCATTCTTGGAGTGGAGATTATTACCACTGCTTGTTAAAACACAGCAGTTGGATAGAGCTACTGACAAGGCAGCCGTGTATGCATTCATTTGTAAGCTAGTACAGTATTTTTTATAAAAGAAGTAAAAGAAAGAAAAGTCATGCCTGTCATCTGAGTAGATATTTTAAAAAATAATGCAGGGCACTGCTCTGCAGGCATGCGTTGGGGGGTTAGGAGCTTTTGGGATTGGGCGGAGAAGGACGGAGCAGAGAGACACATGTCCAAAGACTGTGAAACCCTTTTATATCCCTTCCCCCCCAGTCAGGACATCTCTCTGTTTCTTTTTTTTTTTTCCTCCTCTTGGTTTCAGATCAGGCATGATGGCAGACGGCTCTGACCTGACTGGTACGGGACCCTGAAAGTGGCTGATTCCACTGTTGTTGTGAGTCCTTGCTGCCTTTCACTCGCGCTCCTTCAGATGCTTGTAGGATAGTGGTGTGACCGCCGCGATCTAGAAACGCACAAGCAGACAGATTTTACTTCAAGGTTTTCATCGTGAGCTTGTGCCAACAAGAGGAAGAGACGCCTTAAAATCAGCAAAAAATCATCAATCAAGACAATAAAAAGTGATTGTCAGAGTTGCACAAGGCATGAAAAGAAAAAACACTAAAAATGACAACTTCCCAGCCACCAGAGACAAGCAGAAATTAGTATGCTCCCAGTTTCAGCCAAGTCTACTGATCTGTTGAAGCTCAGCAGGGACATTAAACAGACACAGAAGTTAATTAGCTCCATCTCACTGGCGTTTACCTGGATATTTGTAGGAGGCCGCCCTCTGACAGCTACTGGGAGAATAGAAATGCAGGTTAAACAGTGAATGCTAGTGCAATTCTGGTGCAATTCTTATGCAACAGATATTGATGACCCTGGTCAACAGTGATGGGAAGGTGTGACATTCAGTCCTGCCTACAGGGGGTGGACAAAAAAAATGAAAACACCTTTACATTTAATACAATATCAAGTCCCCTGAAAGCTTTAAAGAAGCAGCACTGTTACTCCAAATCACCTCCAGAGTTCTTGATATTGTGGCCATAAATTAGGACTTTAAAGATGTCTTGTGGGTTAATTGAACAGTGGTTGAGACAAGTTAAAACCACTGACTGTATAAAAGAATTGGACATAAGATCCAGGTCTGAAAGACATTATATCATAAACATGTATACTGACAAAATGTATAATAAATGCTGAAATTGTGAAATAACCCAACACATTTTTAAAACTCTGTTAATTAGAAAATGTTATTTAATTCTGCTTTTTATATATATATATATATATATATATATATATATATATATATATAATAACAGTTTTCAGTTATATTTTTATTAATTTCCAGCAGTTTGAAAATGTTGAATTATGATTGTTAAATACATATAATGATAATAACAATTATAATAAATATAATAATGAGCTGGGTTTTAAAAATGGATGATTTCACATTTTCTGATACATTTCATAATGTCTTAATTATTTATTTATTTATTTGATGTTTGGCATTTTGGCACCTTTGATGTTCTACAACTTTTTAAAAACATTTATATCATGAAATGTTTCCTTTCTTTTTGTTGCCACCCCCTTTATGTAATGCAGGACCATTGTCTGAGGGAAATGTCACATCATGCAGTGAGTTAAGCTCAACACTCACAAATGCATACATGTTTTGCCAACAAAGTAAGCAGACGCTGACCACCAACACAGGTTTGCACACATGACGAAACGACCATCACCTCACCACAACGTTACAAACGGTACATTAATGTCAGACTGGGGAAGTTATAATCACAGACCAACGCTGCTTTTTTTTTCACATGGTCAGGTACGACAATCCACGCAGACTGACACTGACACCTCACACTCAGACATCCCTGGTACAAAAATGAAATGAACTGAAATTAAAAACATTTAAAATTGGGTTTTTAAAAGCACATGCAGAAGGTAATGTAAGCGGGGCTTCAAAAGGGAGGCTGAAAGGAGCATGTTTTTAGGGTAGGTCTTGAGTTGCAATCACATGTTTACACATTTTGATTAAAAATGTTGACAAAAGACATGGAAAAGGTGCATCTCTTCAGCCAGCCAATATCAGCTCACACAACACAGAGGAACACACGGGGTCTTTCTGAATGTGGCCTGTATGCCGTTATGCCTTTGATTCTCTTGTTAAAACTCAGAGTTAGGGACCGGAGAAGCTGGAGAGGTTGGCTGGGGGGGGAGCGAGCCTTTGATTGGCTTAAATGGCCTGAAGGTGGTCTGGTACCTGTTTAAATGACAGTATTGGACTCATCTGAAAAGGTTCTCATGAGCAGGGGCCTGGCTGAAGACCGGGGAGACTGCTGGCCCCCCGCGCTCGACTGAACCGGATTCTTCTAGAAGGGTGAGGCAAGAGACACCAATGACATCACTACGCTGACAAACACATACAAACTTGGCCTCTGTCTTGCACACAGACAAACATATATACACAGGGAACAGACATATACATACACAAAGACTTCAACACTGGACAGGTGGACAATGAAAATCAGTCCTGGTGCCTTTTTTAGACACCTTTTCCTCTCTGGCTCTATATTAATTGATCAAAGTTGATTTAAGACTACAGCTCGTTGCACATTTCTAAAAAGCATGTACGATATAACGCTGTGCAGAGAAAAAGCATTGGCCTGCAGGGTTTGTGGTGAGGATCCAGGGTGAGGTTGTTGACTCGAGCCTCATGCAGGTAAGTTTGGGTGCTTTGTCGTGCTGCATTCACCCGACTTGACATGCGGAGGCAGCAGGCATTGGAGCAGCACAGGCAGCTGGGAGGAAACACTGACTGATACAACTGGACAGACAAGAATGGAAGACTGACTGCACGTTTGGACACCCGGTCCTACTCCGCACTGCTTGTGCACACACACACACACACACCGGCCCACTGATTAACAATCCAATTGAACATCTAATGAAAAGCACTCATGTCAAAGTTAACAGATGGGGCCCTCCAAGGGTAGCATTCCCTATCATTCATCTGTATTGTCTAATCTAATTTGTCCAACCGAGTGGGGACAGTTAAACACCACAAAAGGGCCAACCCGAGTCACTTTAGATGGTGAGGAAGGAGGCAAACAGTGGGAGAGGAAGGACACAACAGGTAGGAAACAAGCAAGACTGGCAGACACAGAAACTCTGCAGGAAGAGACTTGGAAGTATAAGAGCTGACAGAAAGAAAAATAGACCTCAGTCACTCCACGAGAAGCTGTGAGTGCTAGCGGTCTGCGACAACATGAAGATAGTAGAAGTCCCCGAGGAAGGAAGCCGATGTTTCATCTTTAGGAAGGCGGGTCCAGAGAAGAAGAGAGAACAAATAAGAAGGGTGAGACAGGGTAAGAGGAATGTGAAGAGCAAAAGCGAGAGCACTATTAAGGAAAACAACGCTGAAAAGGTGGAAAAGAAGTAAAAAGGGAGTAGGGGGGAGGGGACTGTATCACTTATAGCATATGTAATATGTAGACTGCAAAATCCTCAATATGCCAGCTCCTGCATTGTGAAAATTCTGATTGATTCTGCAACTTTAACAAGTGGAAGATACACACTCAAACAGAAATAAGTAATTAAAAAAATATCACCATATGATGTATATATATATATTGTACAAAACTGCCCTCAAATATGTGCACAACATTTAGTTTGGTTTATTTCTTCTCCCACATAAAACAGGTCTAGACACAATATAAAGTGTGGAACGCACCAAACAGCACAGCGTATGCCACCAAACATTTCCAGCTGCTTGGAAAACACATTAGGCTCATGGGGAGGTAATTGAAACAACAGAAGAAGCCTGGGAAAGTTGTCTTCCAGAGGAAATGGGAGGGAAATCAAACTGTCCTCTGAGATGCAATTGCACAGAGAGAAAAAACTGCCCAGGATAAGGATAAGTGGAAAGTTTTTTCCAAGTCTAACCCTGTGTTAATAGTTTCGACAATAGTTATCTCTTGGTATGTACCAGATATAGTATATGTATAGAAAATATTTTCTTTTCCATTTACTTGTCTTGAAGTTGGGGGCGTAATTTTCTTCACTCACATGTGATTTTAGTGACTAGCTGACCCCACCCATTATATTAAATGACGTTTAAACATTAGCTCATGTGTCACACTTGCTAAAAGAGTGTTTTAAAGGATCAGGGGTGTGTGTGTTTGGACTTCAGCAGGATAAAAAAATTGTTTATATTCCAAAAAATGTGGTTGAGGCGAGGAAGTTGTTGGTGGAGGCCAAAAGTTCTTGACAGTAAAACATTGCTACGCATAAACAAAAAACTTCAGTTGCAATCATATATGAACAATTTGATTTAAATCCCTCTAATAACTATACATGACCCACATTAAACATGGGCTCCATTAACAACAAACCCTTGGGAAAATCAATGGTTAGATTGTCACAATAAATATATGTTTGAGCATCGTAAATCTGGGACAGATATAGTGAAGGCAGAAGAGTGAGAGAAAGGAATGAAAGAGAGATGGTGAGAGAGAGAGAGAGAGAGAGTGAGAGAAAGCTCCTCCTCTGGGAAGAGTCACAGAGCTGTAGATGAGCAGCAGTCTATGTTTCTGCCTGTCACAAACTGAGAGACAGCGAGTGACACACAGCTGTTGTTTGTTTTGTTTTTATTTTTCATTTTTATTTTTTCTTCTTCTTTGCTGGGACAGCTAGATTGTATGAATGATATTATAAATTATATATTGATTGTAATAATAATAATCTTAATATTAATAATATTGCTTTCTTTTATTGTTATTAGTTTTTCTTTTCTTTTAAAATGAATAATAGAATTATAATAATTTATTGTAAATATTGCTTTCCCTATCTTGTTATCTTTTTTTCTGATGCTTGCTTTGGCAATATATACATTGTTACGTCATGCCAATAAAGCCAATTGAATTGAATTGAATTGATAGATTGGTTGTAATTCAATGATTGTAAATATTGCTTTCTTTTATTGTTATTAGTTTTTTCTTTTCTTTTAAAATGAATAATAGAATTATAATAATTTATTGTAAATATTGCTTTCCTTACTGTTATCAGGTTTTTTTTTCTGACGCTTGCTTTGGCAATATGTATAGTGTTACATCATGCCAATAAAGCCAATTGAATTGAATTAAGAAAGAGAGAGAGAGAGAGAGAGAGAGAGAGAGAGAGAGAGAGAGAGAAAGAGAGAGAGAGAGAGAGAGAGAGAGAGAGAGAGAGAGGGTGCAAACGTGTGAGAGTCCAGGTGCATGTGTGTGTGTGTGTTTCAGCTCTACCTGTCGAGCGTGGGGCCCGCGGGGCTTGCGGAACACCACAAGCAGGATCTCTGGCAGTAGGCTGAGCAGGATGAGCAGGATGATGACCAGCCAGGCCGACACCGAGCTCAGCATGTTGGCAAACACAAAGTACAAACGTTGCTGCTTCAGGAAAGGCCTGCAGGAGAGGGAACAGTTTGGTTTACACTGACTGAGAGAGCTACAGGGGTTGTATAGAAAGCTCTAGTAGATCAGCTACAGTAACTATATTGTTATCTTGTCCTGCTTTCTAACCATATTATTCCTCCCCAGAAGAAGCTGAAAAACACATAGAAAGCCAGGGAGCCCCAGATGACGAAGTGGTTGATCCATGTCCAGTGCCGTGTGTCCAGAGCGAGCTGGAATGAAAAAGAAAAGTCAATAAATATCACGCCATGTCAGTATATCTTCTCCAAACTCATGAAAGTGTGTGTTCTTGAATCAGCAGTTTCACAAAATAAATAAAATTGAAGGGATTAGTTTACCTTAAGTGTGACAGTGAAGACAAGGACAGTGAAGACAATTGTTCCATATGACCAGTTGCCAAAAACCTGGATATAAATAAGACAGATGAGAAAGTGTACTTAGGGAGACAATGCTTAATCAAGTGATTTAATTACTGCACACATTTAGAAGGTGAACTGAATCAAACCTGGCCATTATCCTGCAGTGCTGGGTTGCTGAACAAATATCGAACACCAAAGAAGAAGAGCAAGCCGTGGAAGACTCCAAGTAAAGTCCAGTAGAGGAACGGTCCCCACCGTAACATTGCGTTCTTAGCGATCTCTCTAAAGAAAGTAAGAAACAGAAAGGTGAACAAAGTTATTGTCATTATAAAGTCTCGTTCAAATCTTCTCAATTAACAAAAGGAAACTAAATATTTGATTTTTATCGATAATTAAACGTCTTATGTTTAATGTAATGAAAGTCTAAAAGGGATAGTTTTTTAGCAGTGAGGTTGTATGAGGTACACTACCGGTCAAAAGTTTTAGAACACCCCAATTTTTCCAGTTTTTTAATTAAATTCAAGCAGTTCAAGTCAAATGAACAGCTTGAAAGGGTACAAAGGTAAGTGGTGAACTGCCAGAGGTAAATAGAAAAAGGTAAACTTAACCAAATCTGAAAAATAATGTACATTTCAGAATTATACAAGTAGGCCTTTTTCAGGGAACAAGAAATGGGTTAACAACTTCACTCTGGAGTCTTGGGCTATTTTGTCCATTTTTTAATTCTTTTCATGTCTTTGTAAGTCATTTTGTGTCTTTTTTTAGTCATTTTGTGTCTTTTGGTGTCTTTTTTTGTCATTTTGTGTCTTTTTTTAGTCCTTTAGTCCAACATAAAATGTGATTTTGAATCTTTTTTTTTACTGTCAAAACACTATCATGCTCAAAGAATTTTAAATGTTGCAAATGTGCATTAATTTCAGAGTACACTGAGACATTAAACTGCATAATTTTCAATTAAATTCTGGAAAAGTTGGTGTGTTCTAAAACTTTTGACCAGTAGTGTACTTATTACATACAGCAGATGGCGCTAAAGCCACCAGACTCCTTTGATGAAAATAGTAATTTTGCCTTGCAGAACACAGGAGTTGATGGTCTGCCGCAGCCTCGATGGTTAGTTTGCTTGTGTTAATGTGTGAATTTGTTGTCTTCAAGGGTTAGTTCAGATTCACCAAAGCCACATAATTACACAAACAAACTAAACCATCGAAGCAGCGGTAGACCAGCAATGCAAAAATACAGACTGGCCATTCAAAATAGTGATGAAAACACTAATTTATCTAACTATTTTATCCATTTCTATAAGATTAATTTAACCCTTTGATGCACAACATGGGTCAAAAATGACCCACGTTATTTAATGCCTCTGTGCTCCATCTTTTAATATCAACTTATTTTATGATTAATAATAATCTATAATAATAATTATTATTTCCATTTTACTACTTAGCCAATAATTTTGCTAAGTAGTTAGCTTAGCAAGCTCCTTAGCTAAATACTTAGCCAAAAAGTTAGCTTAGTAGTTAGCTTTGCAAGCTACTTAGCTAAAAATGGATATGGGTCATTTTTGACCCATGTTGTGCATTACAAGGGTAGCGAAACAAAAGGGTATTTTATTAAAAAATGAATTAAGGAAAACATAAAATTAGGATGTATGATGACCAAAAACAAACTAATTGAGGGAAACCTGGAATACTGAATGATGATAATCATTTATTGCAAAGATATATAACATAAAATCTCTGTAGGGTCACTTTAGACCCATGTTGTGCATCAAAGGGTTAAGGAAGCAATTTAACAACTGCAGATGAGCAAATGTCCCCCTGTTTACCTGTAGAGGGTAGCATTGTCCAGCAGAACCTCAATGCAGAGGTGCTGCTCCAACAGGCTGTAAGCCAGGATGGGCATAGAGGTGAAGCAGATGTTGTACATCGTCAGATAGGCCGCGTCATACAGGGGCTGGGGGGGGAGGGGGGGAGCAGGAGGGGGAGGGTATTGTAGGAAGGAGGAGGAGGAGGGGGAGGGATGGGGCAACCAGGGGTTAATATCATGGATAGGACAAAACCCATACACACCATCATACTTACACATACAATGTGTCATATAAGAAAGCTTATGTCCATCTTTCGTGTATTTATGGGGAGATTAAAATATTCACCCCTAACCACAAATGCCAAAACATGATCAATAATCCTTGAAAATAAAATAAATCTAGATTAGGTTATGCACAATTAACAGATATTTCTTTCTAGGAGCGATTTTTATATGAATGCAATTCCATGAAACATCTATAAAGTACCCTCACGTCTCGGTAAAGAAAAGTGAATTTAACAATGTGCTCCAAACTGTAATCAGATCATCTAATTTCTATAATGCACTATTATGTTATTGTGTTTATAACAGTGTGAAAACACACACACAAGCACGTCACCATGAATACATGATATCCAGATACAATGTACCATGGTGGCAGAAAATGACACGTCTGTATTATTCTAACAGTGCTATGTAGTGGGTCAGTATATAAACATATCAATCAGAGCTCAAACATCCCAGGGGGCACTCAGGGTGGGACAATCTGAGGGAAAGAGTCTGGCATTCAGAAGGACAAGGAGGTGCGGATTCAAGGGAGTCTGCCTCCTTTCATGTTCAGAACATCTTTGAACCTCAAAGGGCCTCAGGACATACTCACTTGCTGGGAATAGCCACAGAAGAACTGGTACAAAAACTGAGGTAAGATGAAGCAAAGGTTCTGCAGACAAACAGAGAAAGAGAAAAGGCTCACACTGATGCACAAAAACATCAAAGGACATTCAGTGCATTCATGACTTCCAATGTGCTTATAATATAGGGACAATAATACAATACATTAACCCAAGCTGAACTTAAAAAAACGGTTTAATTTGTTAAGAGGATTGATTCTGTCAAATCTGTCTCACAACATAATCCTCAAAGTTAGTATGTGGTTTTGTTTGGGAAATAGAGACTTTGCTGAAACCCAAAGCAACTTCTTAGGGTGAAGAATAAAAAAAATAAAGTCAAGGTGGCGTCTGTTCCTCCTACCTTGTAAAAGAAATACTGCACCAGATGTGCAATGCGAACATAGTAGAGATGCCCATGAGCCAACAAAAGTTTCTTGAGGTGCTTGAGTTTGGGGATGGCGTAATCACTGTTCCTCACTGCCTGCCGACCCTCTTTACCCTTAATGCCTGAAACACAGAGAACAAATATCTCACACCAGCTTCACCAAAAGGTCACACTTCCCTTCATTTGGAACAATAGTTACAGAGTGGGAAGTTTCTTACCAATGCCAACATGAGCCTCCAAAATCATGCTCACATCATTGGCACCATCTCCAATGGAAAGGGTGATCGGGCTGCCTTTAGAGTTTTTCACCATTTTAACTATCTAAAGATAGAGCAAGACAGAGGGGAAACAATTTAAAAACTCTGAGGCATTTCAACAGGAAAACTAATTGACATGCTTTGACTTTGCCATGACGGATGAATGAGAGTCCAGTTGCTTTTCAGTTCAGATGCAAACAAGTCCATTTATTTCACATCTCATGCTTTAACCCATTGGCGCCTGAAACGCCTGTAAAACCTCTGGGCGATTTTAAAATAAGCCCCTAAAACCTGAAGTTTTTGAAAAACTGAAATTCAACAGAAGTGTCAACGCTTCGACTAAATAATAGATTTTTCAGCCTCTGTAGCAGATAGAAATGAAATTCAAAAAGTATTTGAGAGCTTATATAAATACTACAAAACGACATATCCGCTTTCCAGGCTTCAATGGGTTAAATCACACTTTCTCTCACACACACACACATCTGCACGAAGCATAACGTGGTCAAAACTGTTTTTCCTCTTCCGGTTGGAAAATACCTGACGAGCCCCCAAAAGGTTCCTACACTATATAGGCAACATCAAATCTGCTCTTACACCAAGTATTCACTGTGAAAACCACTAAGCCTCAATTAACAACTCTTGAGAAGTAATTTTCTTCTTAAAAACCCACTCAGACTTTTCACACATTTTGTGACCACTGTTTTCTTGTGTGGGAAATGTTCTCAGGTATGAACAGAATCTACACACATTAAAGTACCACATTTATGCACATTGAGTGCTGTATCAATTTTTTACTGGGTTTTTGATTATACAGTCGTATAATATTCTAAGATTTAACTTAGATTTTTATCATTTAGAATGTTTTGATTGTTTTATAAAGCATTATGGTCTCATATAATTAATTAACACCTAAATCCACATCAAGTATGTTAACTGACAACCATGATGTCCAATAATAAGTGATTGATCGTGCTATTTACAGGTCCAAAGTAGATCTGTTTTATATATTTATTTATGTGCTAAATATGACCGCTCCTTTGGCATCACTCTCTGCAGAATTACCTCCACTTTTTTTCCCTTTTGAGTCCAATGCTGCACCCTGCTTAGACTTTTGTTTTTTTGTAGGGCATTCTTAAATTAAGTCTATACTTTTCTTTTCAGTTTATGTGTACACACAGTGCTGCAGTCTCATGCCCTTTTCAGGAGATTTGCGGGGAGTTTACTGATGCTAATTAGGATTAACTCACATATCTTGCAATTTAGTGGGTGAATGGGATTTATCATTATAAAAACACATGTACGGGAAATTCTGCAGTTTAAGAACATCGTCATGAATGTAGAGTTTTCTTAGGTACTTTCTTAAGAACAAATTTAAGAAAAAACAAACTGGTGAATGGGGCCCATTATGTTTAATTCATCAATGAAGAACTAGAAAGAAGAGCACATTTTAAAGACATTAAGTGATTGTTCCGACCTGTGCCTTTTGTAGAGGAGCCATGCGGCAGCAGAGGACAGCCGTGCAGTTCTGACAGATCTGCAGGAACAGGTTCTTGTAGCGACTCGAATTGGATTCAGAGGAGGAGTTGAGCACCATCGACAAAGTGGCTCCATCTATGATGAAACCGTAGTCCTGGTTTGCTGAAGACCACGACCTTTAAAAACAGAACAAGGAAATTAGTTGAAGTTTATTCATCAATAAGTTTGATTAACCCACTGACGCCTAAAACGCCTGTAAAACCTCTGGGCGATTTTAAAATAAGCCCCTAAAACCTGAAGTTTTTCTGGAAATTCAACAGAAGTGTCAACGCTTCTACTAAATAATAGATTTTTTTCATCCTCTGTAGCAGATAGAAATTAAATTCAGTAAGTATTTGAGAGCTTATACAAATACTACAAAACGACGTATCCGCTTTTCAGGCTTCAATGGGTTAAATAATCACCCTAATACAAGATCAGGGCATCATATAATAACCTCAATACAGATCATCTAAGTCTGGGTGCCAACCTGGTGACGCCTGCTTTCACCGGTGGAGCATCCTGTACGGCTTTCTTGTGATATTCAAGCAAAAGCTCGTGCAGCCGTTCCTCCCGCCTCCTCCCTCCGTCCTCCAGAGTACGCACTGTCAGCTCCAACAGCTCTGTATTCCTCTGGAACAATCTACACGCATAACAGGTGGACTTTGCTGTCTCCATCTTGTCCCCCGTTAGAACCCAGACACTAATGCCTGCACCCTGCAGGGCCTCCATGGTCTCTGCTGCCTCTTCCTGAAGCCTGGGGGATGAGGACAAAACATAAGTCATGAGAAAAGAGAAAGATTACGACACTAACTCTAAGACTCTGGAGAGTATGTAGTAGACATAGACATAGTAGTAGAATGTCACCAGTTAAACAAAAACCACATCAAGGTTCATTTTCACAGGAGAGCAAGTGCATGATAGCAAAGGGAGACTGCTTTATGACACAATGCTCGAACAAAGCGGCTGTTTTTCTCATGCAAATGAGACTTAACTAAAGGTTGAGACTCTTAGCTCAGACAGATGTCAGAAGGGACTCCTTATTGTGACACACACATTGGTAGCAACAATGTCACTATTCCTTTATTCAACATAACACGTTCTCATAAACATGGCCTTGTATTGGTGCATACTTATGTGTGTTAAGGTATTTTCTAAATTCATAAAACAATAATCTTAGATTGTGGTGCAGTACCCAATGTTGACCACAAGATGGCAATGTGATCTTATATTTACGAGTTCATACCCATCAAAAACACCCAGGTATCTGGTGAAATCACAAAAAAAACATGAAGCAGGAAAAGATAGCTGAAAAGTTGCTACTGCAAAGAAAGTGTGAGATTGCATAAAAAAGTAGATTAACATTATAAAAAGGAGAAATGAGTTGATTTCAGCAAAACAGAGGCAATAAAAAAAAAAACAGAGTCTGAACAGCATGTTTATCACACATTGTTTACTGCTAGCATCTGCTAACTTTTGGCCTCTCCTATCAATTTTAGGCGATTTCCGAGATTAAGAGCCCCCTAAAATTCTTGGCACCGATCTTTAATGAGAGGAAGCAGAGAGAGGAAGGACAACAGCAGCATGGGAGATAATGAAATGACAAGACATTCGTCAACTTTAAACATCAGCAGGTGTGTGGTTATGCTGTGTGAGCACCCACCGGTCTTCCACAGCTGTAGCTCCTATTAGACTCATGCCAGTCTCCACTTGGTTGTAAACAGCCATGAGCTTCTCTTCTCTGTCCTGCAGAGCTAGTCGAGCTTCCCTCAGTCCTGCATCTGCCTGGGCGTACTCCTCTGCACTGAGACATTTGTAGGCCACACACAGTGTCCGGTAGCCCTCCTGAACAGTAAACACAGCACCCAATGTCACCACAACAATGTAATCTGTCCTGGGATCATTGTAATTTTATTGCTTATGACACCCACTGTTGCATTACGCTCCACATGCATGCGTATCCTTTCGACCTCCTCCTGTCTGACGCGGGGAAAGATGGAAGAGTCCGCTCCCTTGCAGAAGAGCAGTGTATCACCTGGACACAAATACAGATAAGCAAAAACACAGCATGATGAGGGCTAAGGGCCAACGCTAAATCACGGCCATTGCAATAAATGTGACGTTAATCAGAAGCTCACCTGATTTGGATCTGACTATTACACTCATTCGCCGTCTAACCGGGTCAAAGTTCAACACGTGAAGGAGTTCATACCTTTGGGAGGGAATTGGAATATAATAAAAGCTGCAAATGCAAATATAAAAAATATCAATAAATACTCTATCTGCGAAATAACTGACTTACATTTCAATAGCATTGTTCCTGTTGAGGATTTTCATGGTTTTACTTTCAAGACCCAGAAATGTGAAGCCATACCTGCAGATGGAGACAAATATTCACAAATGCTGTAATTAAACTACAAATGGACCCAAACAACATGCTTGATTTTCTTTAACAACTGCTACAATGCGATTTTGTTGTAGAAAGTCTTTAAAGAAAAACAACTGACGACCAGGTTGATTCGAATAGCAGCCTTGTGCAGGATTTATTTAGCAAGTATCAAAAAACAGATTCAGATGCCAAAGGTGTCAGAAGAATCCAAAAGTCAGATCAACACTGAGAGACAACACCCAGTTTCTCTCTTTTTACTTTGCAGGTTGGTGTGTCATCGTTTCTGTGTAACTAAGGTTCACGGCCTGTAATTTCCTGTTATGAAAAACACTTGATATAAGAGCACATTTGGGATTTCCCAAATCCGAGCTGCTCATATCTCAATCAAGCAGAAGTTTCCTTTAAAGAGACTGTGACTGTTGGTCAGATTTCTGTGTGTTTATCAAAACATAATTGATGCATATTTAAACTGCTATATGTCAGATATTTTAATACATCTTCAAATTAATTCTACGACAATTTCAACTCACTAAATGGTAACAGCCCATCTCTTACCTCATGGCACCCTTGACCAGAGCAACCTCATCAGGTGAGGAGGCAATAAAGCCTCTCTGCTCCTGTGGTGGATGGAGCACCTCTCCATCCACCCCTAAGCCATCCACCTGGTCTATTAGTCCGTCCCCCAGGTTTTGACCCTGCTCTGTGGACTCCTTCACCTGGACTGTGTGGCAGAGACACAGGGCACGCAGGAACAGCTCCTCCTTCTCCTAATAACACAGCACAAACATGAATAGCGTTTAAATAAATCAGTTTTAGAGATGCAAAGATTAGTCGACTAATCGATTAGTTGATCCACAGACAAATATTTTGATAATTGATAAAGAGTTAAAGAAATTTTCAATGCAAAATATCAGAAAATTATGTTTTCAGCCTCTTAAATGTTGAGATTTACTGCTTTTCTCTGTTTTACATAACATTAACCAATTGAAGCCTGGAAAGCGGATACGTCGTTTTGTAGTATTTGAATTGGCTCTCAAATACTTTTTGAATTTCATTTCTATCTGCTACAGAGGCTGAAAAATCTATTATTCAGTAGAAGCGTTGACACTTCTGTTGAATTTCCAGAAAAACTTCAGGTTGTAGGGGCTTATTTTTAGAGGTTTTACAGGCGTTTCAGGCCTCAATGGGTTAAAGGAATATCTTTGGATTTTGGACTGACAAAACAAGACATAAGCTTTGAGAAACTGACATTCACCATTTTCTGACATTTCATGGACGAAACAATTAATCTGGGGAATAATGGCAGATTAATCACTAATGACAAGAATCGTTTGTTGATGTAAAAATCATTTGCAGTGAACGACTATAAACTAAAAATAATTAATACATTTACAGCCGCATATGGAGCCATATACAGAAGCTGGAGTTAAGATAAAGCCCCGAATTTACGACCATTTGTCTAAATTGACTTCTTATCAACAAGCGTGTTAAAGCGCAACAGTCTGTGAAGTGTTATCAGACGCTCATGTCAAGAGCACATGGCCACTTTGCTCCCCCTCCATGTTGACTTCATATGTTGACATGTCAAGGAGAATGTATGAGGGTGACCTGTGAAGGGTCTTTCTGAGCAGAGAGCTATGTAATGGCCATATGTTGCTGCATGTGTGACTTCTGCAACAGATGGAGGGACACCACAACACCCACCCTGCCAGCTTTCTCCTGCACTTTGTTCACAGGTCCATCTGTGACGCAGAATCCGTCCAACTCTGAGCCTGAGCCTGCGTCTCGGTACTTGTACTGGAATCCATCGATGCAGCACTCTATGAACTCCATGTTGTTCTGCGTGAGGGTGCCTGTCTTGTCTGTGAAGACATACTCCACCTGCAGGCAGTGTGATAAAAAAATACATGACAGACTCTTCCAAACCCATAAAGATTCAGTTTCCCATTTAACAGGTTCCAACGATAAGATGAGGCAATTACTCCCAGAAAGAATTACACTGCATTCATCAGTTTAACGAAGCATCACCTTTAATTGAAGTAATCATCTGGCAAACCAAGTGTGACTGATCTATGGCAGCACTGTTTGAGTTTGAAGTGCTATTAAAGCAGGCGAACTCAGGACAGCAGAGCCAATGTGGTGTTATTATATCCAGCTCATTTTTACAGCAGCACTGTACAAAATTATCTTGAGATCATATTTTGATGGACCTGTTATCTTGCTTTATTTCAAGTATTTAAACAGAAAGAAATAGACATATTTTTGTAACAGATGCTACACTATAAGCAGTGTAAAATAGAAGTTTTAGATTTTTTTTTAAATGTATTACATTTTAGCGATTTAAGTATAAAATTAGTTCCCTTTACAATTGAAATAATGGCATAAAGATAATGTTGTATCTACACACTTAACACACTTATATATATATATATATATATAGTATTACTTCTCATTAGGCATACACTACTGGTCAAAAGTTTTAGAACACCCCAATTTTTCCAGTTTTTTATTGAAATTCAAGCAGTTCAAGTCAAATGAACAGCTTGAAAGGGTACAAAGGTAAGTGGTGAACTGCCAGAGGTAAATAAAAAAAGGTAAGCTTAACCAAAACTGAAAAATAATGTACATTTCAGAATTATACAAGTAGGCCTTTTTCAGGGAACAAGAAATGGGTTAACAACTTAACTCTATGAAGTCTTGGGCTATTTGGTCCATTTTTGAATTCTTTTCATGTCTTTGTAAGTCATTTTGTGTCTTTTTTTGGTAATTTTGTGTCTTTTTTTGTCATTTTGTGTCTTTTTTTAGTCCTTTAGTTAGTCCAACATAAAATGTGATTTTGAATCTTTTTTTTACTTTCAAAACACTATCATGCTCAATCAAGAATTTTAAATGTTGCAAATGTGCATTAATTTCAGAGTACACTGAGACATTAAACTGCATAATTTTCAATAAAATTCTGGAAAAGTTGGTGTGTTCTAAAACTTTTGACCAGTATTGTACATATCTGCTACATCCCTGTTTACTAGGGTTGCACATCTCTCTGTGATAAACGATTCGACTCGCATCTAGATGTGTTTAGACGTGTTCCGGAATGCGCTTCATGGAGGAGCAGCATAGTTTGGTAGCTCTCTGTTTTTGCATAAATTTGCTAAGTTTTTATGTATTTTTTTTCTATTATTTTTGATGGATACTTTTTTGGAGAGAAGAGTTTATTCAAGAGAGGAGCTTCTTTCACTGAAACGGAGCAAGTCTGGAGGACACCATCACCCTATTCCAGCGCCGGCGCAAACTGTGAAGCCACCAACCGATTCCAAGTCTCGTGATACCCGATCGATGACTCTACAACCGATTAAAACCGAATATCCGGTCGCATCGGTGTATCGTTGTTATGACTGTGGTCATTATTATAGTTATTGTTTAGCAAACTGCATTTGTATGTGTGCCCTGTGTTTTTGTTTTCCTTTTTTTATATTCAGATTGGAGTGTGCCATCGCCTTGGTGTGATTGGTGGAGAGGTTCCACACCTCAATATTATGCAGATTGGGATGTGCCATAGCGACGGTGTGATTGCTGGGATTGGCTGCAGCCGGAACCACCTGGTTTAAATGGAGCCAAGATGGCGGCCGTCGGGGGCAGCAGGCACTTTCCTCATCCTCCTCTTCACCCAACCGGTTCACACCTTTTGTTTGAGTTAACTTGTGGTTTTGGACTTAATTCCCTTGTTTTGAGCAGTAAGGGTGGGTTGCCAGGTTTGTTTCTCGTTTTCTCTTGTTTAAGTAGGTAGGGAGGTAAGATTTTGTATCTTTTGGTTTCTCAGGGAAATTTCTTATTTTTAAGATAGGATTGTTTTGTTTGTTATTTTGGCTTTAGTCCACCCCTAAGTTGAAGAATATTTGTATTTACCTAAGTTCTCTTTGTAAATAAATATTTACCCATTCTTCAAACTTATCTTTGTTTGTGGCTACTTGGGAGATGGGAAAGATGGGGCCTTTTCATGTTGTGCTCTAGACCCCCTAGACTGGGGCATAACAATCGTTCACAACCCTACTGTTTACATTACCGTTTCTTCATTTTAAAATTACTGTCCAACCCTTTATTTTGACTTTGCACTATTTTATGCCTTAGATTTCCATTTACCATGACTCATATTCTTTTTATACATATTTAATGAGCATTTGCTGAGGGAGCGCTAGATCTAAGAATTTAATTGCCAACATCTGCTTCTCTGTAATTGTTGTGCACATGACAATACACAGCTTGAAACTTGGAAAAATCACGTCTGCCATTTAATTCTCTTTAATTTAAATTTGCCCATGTCCCTCACCTGTCCCAGCTCCTCGTTGAGGTCAGAAGTGTTGACCAGTGCCCCCTCCTTGATTTCAGGGTCAAAGAAGTCCTTGTCCCACGTGATGAAAAAGGATCCCAAAAACTTCTGCATCTCAACGGTCACATACATGGACACCGGAATGATGAAGTTGAAGAGCACCATGAAGGACAGGAAGTCAGTGAACATCTTTAGGTACTGTTGGAAAAAAATAGAACACAGGCACATACAACTGTATTTAAAAGTATATCTTAACTTGAAGACATTGCACTTTGTGTGCATAACTAAATCATGTGCTGTGGTTGAGAACAGTAGCCCTGATGTGAAGAAGACATAATGGAAATCACAAGGCTGCATCTCAAAGTTCATAGTTCACTGAGGGCTAAGGAAAAAGGTTATCAGCCAATGAAATTGACCATGCCATAATGCAGGTCAGCTTTTGCTGAGTGGAGTTTTATTAGCGTGGATCAGAAGAGCCTAGGGCTTGTAAAACACTTTAATACGATGGAACTGTGACCTGACAAGTTACAGTTGAAACCAGAAGTTTACATACACTATATAAAAAGACACATATGTGTTTTTTCTCACTGTCTGACATGAAATCAGACAATCACTTTTCCTGTTTTAGGTCCGTTAGAATTACCAAAATTATTTCTATTTGCTTAATGCCAAAATAATGAGGGAAGGATTTTTTTAGACAATTTTTTATTACTTTGGCATATAACAGTTTTGTCTTTAAATTAAGGTCTTTGCCCCTGTGTGCATTTGCAAACTGTTACCTGGCTGTTTTATGTTTCTTCAGAAGCTTCCAAAGACATGACAGCATCATCTGGGCTTTCCCAAATTGTTTTGTAGCAATTGTCTAAAAAAATCCTTCTCTCATTATTCTGGCATTTAGCAAATAGAAATAATTTTGGTAATCCTAACGGACCTAAAACAGGAAAAGTGATTGTCTGATTTCATGTCAGACAGTGAGAAAAAAAGCATATGTGTCTTTTTATATAGTGTATGTAAACTTCTGGTTTCAACTGTACAACTACACGCCTCCAAGTATTTACCGTAATAACACAGTCCTTCTAGGTACGGTAACATTCCGATAAAAACATTATACTGTGTACTGATGTAATGCTATCAGGAACTATTAGCAACTCTTCTCCTGGCAGCAGTAATTCTGGTAAGGCTTTGTTTGCGGTGCTCTACATGCACTTAACTCACAGTTCATTTATCTGACAACAAGGACAGACGGGTTGCTAAAATATGCACTCACCAGATTGGTGTCCTTCTCTCTCTGGGTTTTCTCGTTGTACCACGGCTCATCTTGTCCAGGCTTGCTCTGCCACACATACTTGAGTGTAGTGCACACTAGGGCCTTGCTCACCAATATGCAAAGGTAAACCAGTAAGAAGGCATTGATGGACCTGGGAGAAACCACATTAATGAGTATGAGTGGTATTAACATGTGTTTTTTTTTGTTTTTTTTAAGATTATTTTTTTGGCATTTTACTGCTTTATTAGATAGAGACAGATAGAAAGGGGGAGACAGAGGGGAAGACATGCAGCAAAGGGACCTCAGGCCGGATTCGAACCCGGGTCCGCTGCAGCAAGCACGCGGCCTTCATGGTAAGTGCTCTACCAGTGTGAGCCACCGGGACGCCCTAACATGTGTTTTTATGCATACCTACATTTACACATCCATACTTACTTCACATACATCATCATAAAAAGAAAAACAAAAAGGGGGTGAATGGGCAATCATGATGCAAGAAAAACCCAAAACAAAACTATCAGAGCGCTAGGATGTTTTTATTTGTGTATAAAAACTGTTTTATAGCAATTTTATGGGAAAGGTATCTCCTGATGGAGGAGGTACTGTATGTCTCGTATTTTAAACTTGTTTACACCATTTCCTCTAAACTTACTTTTCCACAGCAGAGCGTTTCTGAGACTTTCCCTGGTAGTTGAGAGCCATCTTTGTCTCCATGCCAGTGTAAACTGCAACACCTTGTCAAAGAAAAGGAGAGGAAGAAGAGGGATTAGCTTTTAAGCTACCGTCACTAAAATAAGTTATTGTAATAAAAATCAATATTATTTGACTCACCACATATTCTCTGAGTGTTCTTTAAAGTTGCCCCTTTCAGCAGGAGGTTTTCTGGGCCCAAAGACCTGCAAAATCACATCAGTAGATCAAACAGTTTAGTCATACATCCACACGCTCCTCTATTCCCTAAATGGAAACCTGGCAGGCGAGCTGGCATCCACTCTGAAATACGCAGTGACAATACACTGTATGACTGCAGTCTGGGCTTACACCAGTTCCAGTGTTCTTGAGAAGGACATTGGCATTTGTTTATATGGCCATTACAAAGCAGTCAATGATAAATGCCAGCGGGAGTGCTTTGGAAGAAGTGGCTGAAGCCATGCCAGCCTGTTTTAATTTTAATGCTTGTCTGCAATGAAGGATCAATGGAATAATGATTTGTTGGTGATGCAAAGGGAAACAAATGAGTGCTTAAGCAACTGTGTTTTGATTTTGCGCACACTTAAAGGGGGCTCGGATGGCTGTGCATGAGTGCTCTTACCTCACTGCAGGCTCTTGATCATTCTTGTAGATGTGCATACGGCCGACGAACCTGGAACAAAAATCACAGACGCACTCAGAGGCTGAAGTCATTTGCAAGAAGGCCATGATATTTGTTTTGCATATATTATTCAATCTGTTAATACTAGAGCGGATTTGAACTTGAGGTATCCAAATCCATGCTCAGTTCATTTACTTAACAAAACAGTAAGCACTCAGGTGCAAAGGTTCGGGAGCCAGATAATTACTGGTCGTTAGCCAGCAGAACGCTGTCAATTTTATTGACTCGAAATAGCAAGAATTTGGCGCCATGACTTACTTAGCTCTAGCACGTCTCAAACAGCATTCTGATGTCTGGGTAAATGACAATATTTCTACTCCCTGCCCTAAGGGGGAGCCAAAGGCTGCCTGTTGACTGAGCTCAGATTCCTACAAGGGAATAAGAATCAAATGCCGGGCAGAGCAAAGATTCCTGGAGATACCAGGCTGACTATCGCCGACCTCTTCACATTACAACCCACATGTTAATATAAGAGTAACTTGGGGTATTTTCCAATGGCATTCAGTGAATCCATTGCCAAACAAACCACAGGCAACTCAAGCTTGTGGTGTAAATCTGCTGGGGCCACATGTTGAGTGCGTACTTGTAAAGGTCAGGCTGTGGCTGTTCACACTCGATGGTGGCGTTGAGAGATTCCAGGTCCTTCTCCGTGTCTGGCACTGTGTAGTGTGTCTGGACAAGGGGAAGAGGCAAAGAAAGACAAGAGTGTGAGCACAGACGAGCTCGGGTCAAGTGATCATGCCTTCCTCTATCCCACACGCAAAGACAACAAAGGAAAATAGGAAGACCAAAGTTACCCACATACTGTGAATAACACTCGACAAGACAAAAGAGAGACTTTAACTTTCTTTCAAGCAATACTGACAAGTACAACTTCACTATCTTTGAAAATAACACATATATAAAGAAAAGTATTTACTTATTTTCTGCCTGATAACCAAACTTTATTAACCAATCCTTACTAGTTAAGAGAGACAAACAGGCAACTGAGTCTCAGTTTTTCACACTTGAATTTAAAGTGTGGTTAAATTGCCAAAAATGATATCAGTCAAATGTATTTGACTGATATCATTTTATTTCCAAGCTTGTATATAAATTGTATAATATTATCATTATTATTAATTATTTTGGCCAGCCCTAATATTTATAGATATAGACATGCTTTCCTAATCCTAAAAAGCATCACATTCACATTTAAAAAAAAAAAAACTATACCTATAATTTAATGGAAACCAAAGATTTAAGTTTATTCTTTGAAGCAGAAATGTAGAAAAAAATTACAACCATTCTGTTATTAAAAGAAAAGGGACAGCAGAGAGGAGCATCTTACTTTATGGTTGGACTCTCCATCCAGACTTGCTGTGGTAACAAAACATGTGTCGTCATCTCGGCTAGACTGCAGCAGTATTAAATCACAGGGAAAGGTCTCATCTTCCTCCACCTCCACAACATCTCCAACCTGATCAAAGGATCACAACCAAACACCACTTGAAAAGACTTTTCACACTTTGTTTCCTCCTTCTGAGGCAGCAGATCAGTCAGATTTGGCACAGGATGAGTGACAGAAGTTTAAACAATCATAGCTTTAAGCAACTTCTCTAGTAGGGAATCTAAAATAAACTTACATCACTGCCAATTCCCTTTCAAGCTGTTGTGGCAAATTTGTTAGCAAGACACTGCCTACTTAAAGATAGAGCATAAACTGGGCTCAGTCTGACTACTGGTCAATATTCACTCTCCTTTTAGCTCTGGTTGGGTCTGCCAACTACTGATTAAAAAAAAGCTGGCTCTTTAGCTCGCTAAATGTTTATTTTAACCCTAGTCCATTTATCAGCAGGCAGTAGCCTGCAGTGATCCTCCTGTGCATGAAGCAGCTGTCCAAAGTGTTAAACAAAGCAGCAGTGTTTTGGTTTTGACAACTGTGTGTTGCTTCTCAGTGGTGTCAGCAGCACCAGCAGACTTTACCATTACTAGGAGTCATCTGGTGGACTCTAATTATTGGAAAACATGGTTCCAACAATACCTCGGTTAAGTCATGGTCACCTAACAGATATATAAAAAAAATAAATAAAAAAAAGCTCTTATTCTTTTCTCTTCTTTTCTTCTTTAACATATAGCACTCCTTAGCGATGACAGTTAGCTCTTGAAGTTCTGTACTTACTCGATTCCTATGGTCTATGTCTAGTACCATCAGGTTGAATGCACTTATTGTAAGTCGCTTTGGACAAAAGCGTCTGCTCAATGACATGTAATGTAATGTAATGTAATGTTTGATGCATGTTTAATCTTTAAACATACTGACAAAATACTGTTACCTAGAGAAGGCAGGTAAGAATGCACTGGAGTACCTGCACACAACACCCTGGATACATGAATTACCATCACACCCATGTTTGAACATCTAATCAGTTCAGCATACAGAGCTTGTTCTCCCCTGTGCATATATCCCAAACAGAGTCATGCCACGCTGCCAGAAGCTTCTTCCTGGCCATGTCTCTAGGGAAATATTTATTCCAGTGGATGTGGCTGCTGAAAGGTACCTTGATCTTCTCACTCTCCTTCCGTATCCTCAGGCCTTGCTCTAGCACTGTCACTGGGTACTTGTTCACCTCGTTGTCTGCCTTGTGCCGTAACCAGTCCTCATAGCCCTATGGCAAAATCAGAATTGCATTATTTGCTTCATACAACAAAAAGTACAGCATTTTGTCTCTGATGGACAGCACAAAGGCATCATATTGACAGGACCTCTCACTAATAGCAAAGGGAAGAGTGTTAGACACAAGCTGCACCCTCCAGGTCTGAGAAGTGAAACCAATGCGGAAGCGCCTTAAACCTGCATACTTTCTAAAGGCCAGAAGTTGTTGCCAAGAAAAAATGTTTACAGATTACAGATACAGATTGTATCAAAGACAATGAGAAAATGGCCATACTCCTTACTTGGTGTATTAGCTCAGAAAAGAGCATCTCCAGTTTTGAGTCTTCTCCAATACAGCAGAATGTTCATTTAGTAAATTATGGTCTAATTTAAAATAAAGCAGGGTATGCTACAGGGTAAGTCTTCCTTGTAATTGAGTCTGTTTTTGTCTTTGAACTTTGAACTAGAACTCTTTCACAGTATAATTTCAGTTCATCAAAGTTAATTGTAACATTTGTTTCCTTGAGAATGTCTTGTTCAGCTGTACTAAAAGAAACTCTAAAGAGTCTGCTGATCATTTTGAAATATGGATACATCTTGCTAATCAAGTTAGCTTGCACAAGCGATAAATATAGCATCCTTCCGGCTTGAGACCAGTTTTGTGCATCTGTGGTTACAACAACAACAACAACAACAACAGAATGGCGATGGCCAAAATAGTATTCCACAAACCAATGGGTGGCATCATGGTGGATACATCCACTTCTTTTTACGGCTATGGTAAGACACAAAGAAAAGTCTGTGCATACAATATAATCTTTACATTAAGTATTTCATTATAATGTGGAAAAGAGTGCCTGCAGCAGCAGAATGAGATAGTGATTGTCCAGCAGTGCATTGGAACAGTATGCCATGAAATAATACTGAGTCGGGTAAAAAAAAAAAGAAATCCTGGGGCTGCAGCAGAATGAGGCACAAAGCCTAGTGTAGACTTCATAAGTACTTAGATAGATAGTGATGGAGATAGAGAAGATGGTGCAGAGATGCAGCGGGTAGAGAGGGAAACCAGAGAGTGTGCCAAGACAGAGCTGGAGCCAGAAAGCAGGATTACCGGGAAAAGGTGATAGGAGGATAGAGAAAGTCTGGTTGAGGGATGCAGAGAAATGATGCCAGGTGGATGAAAGGGGAAGAGAGGGAGGAGAGGCATTCCCACGGATGGTCAGTTGAACTATACAGTTCACCTTAGCATGACTAATAGAGTCGGGCAGACCGCCTTGGTGTCCCACTTCAAAGCCTGGCTGAAGGCGGTCCAGTGCTATCAGTGCGTCCCATATATTTTCAGAAGGAAGTCAACGCTCTATTGTGCATTTCAAAGCCCCAGCAGTAGACTAACTAAAAAGCCAATGCTAGAACAATACATCTGAAGCTGGGACATGGAAGCAACAGAGGCAAAGAAACAGACCTTCCCCTTGATAATTTGTATCTCTGTAATAGACTTGCTCTTTCTCTCTCTCTCTCTCTCTCTCTCTCTCTCTCTCTCTCTCTCCCCATTTGCTCACATTCCCCGAGAGCCCATTTTGTCTTCTTCCCAATCAGAATTCACCAGTGGAACACATTAATACAAGACCCAAGAGAGCATTAGTCACGTACTTTATACAAAAATCACAGCAAGGGAGTTATGAAGGCAGGGGGACTTATTATGTTATATAAAGAGGTAGGAAGGGTAAAATGCAATGAGAGACAATATAAGGAAATGAGGACACAGCAATAGAAATAACAATAACAATAACATGTATATTAGAAACAATCATCAGCCTCATTAGGCAGTGTCTTACCTGCTTGATAGCGGTTACTGTAATCACAAAAAATAAGGGTAGGCCACTGGTGACTGGGCTGGTGGGGGTGTCCACTATCACCTATAGGAGGAAGAAACAGAGACTTCAGAGAAATGCAACAGTAACCATAAAGCCTTTAAATTGAAAAGCTATGCATTGAATACTATGTAACCACAAACACACATGGGCTACAGTGAGACTTTGTAGTGGTACAGAGGGAGGAGTGTGTGGTTTTTGTATAGAAGATGGGGCAAGCCCTCTAAATGCAGGGTGTAGTCTGTTTCTGTGAGGCACTTCTACTGTTCCTCAAATTTGTTCATCAGTAGGAAACACTGGGGAGACGTTTTACATTCTGGAAGGGATTGAGGGAGGTTCTGGACCACAGAACTTTTAATCAAGTGGGCCAGGGGCAGAGTGCTTAATCTGCAGGCATGCCAACACTTCTGTGTCTCTGCCAAGGCATCGGAGACAGCCAACACAAAGACTCACCTTACCTGCCCGAACAGTGCGAGAGGGAATCTAGCATTTCGGTATGTGTGTATGCATTTTATTTTTGTGTGTAATTAGAATAAGTGTGGGACCATTGATCAGGTAATCCCAAACAAGCAGTTTAGGAGCAGCACCTGACTAAGGCTCCCAGCTAAAGCCTCAGCACACAAATGGCCTTGTGTGTTTGTGTGTTCCTTAAAACCATCATAAGATGGATTTAGCCTGGCATTTCTGATCCTGCAGAATGCACGCTGGTCTCCCCCTGAGCCTGAGTGCATATTCCAGCACGCACAGACACGACACATCCAGCTCGTTGGTATTCTGACCAGGAGCATTACAAGCTGTCAGATAGACATCAGCTCAAGGAAGAGCAGGAGATGCGTTTTGAAGCAGTCTCCGGTGTTTTACTCACCTGTGCGTGGACTGAGAATGAAAGAAAGCCTGCTGCTTGCCCAGTAATCACAGACAGACGTGAACACACAGTCACATTCTGTATCCATACCTACTCATGCACACACACTCATAGAAAAGTACAAGGGCAGTGGGCTGCTATCCTACCCAAGCTTTACTGTGATTACAATTAACTGCAGGATAAATCAATTACAAGGCAGGGATGGACTGGTGCACATCGACCATTTGGAGGAGTGCAGATTCAGAGGAGAGTCTGCATTATATTTGTAGAGGTTGGCGATTCCAGTGAGACAGAAGCAAAAGTAATGATTCTGCCGTAGTAGCCTCAGGTGTAGAGAGCCAGAGGTGAGAGTGTTCGATGCTTCAAAAGAGCGGTGTGTGTCCATGAGGATGTTATATGAGGCTCTGTGTTAAAGACTCATTACACCTTGCACGTTGCTATAGGCTATGTAGCAAGTGGATTATTAAATGCCTCGAGAAAAGCTTGTTCCCCGAGTTGACCCTGCTCGTGTCAGCCTTCCACTGTTCTGCCAGATCCTTAAAGGAGAAAGCATTCCACAGATGTGATGAAAAATGAAGAAATGTAATGGTAAGGCTGGGCAGTATATTTGTACTATATCAGTATTATGAGACTGGATATTGTCTTAGATTTTGGATAATATAATATATATATATATATATATATATACAGTACAGGCCAAAAGTTTGGACACACCTTCTCATTCAATGCGTTTCCTTTATTTTCATGACTATTTACATTGTAGATTCATCAAAACTATTAATGAACACATGTGGAATTATGTACTTAACAAAAAAGTGTGAAATAACTGAAAACATGTCTTATATTCTAGTAAGCAAAGGGTGGTTACTTTGAGGAATCTAAAATACAAGACATGTTTTCAGTTATTTCACACTTTTTTGTTAAGTACATAATTCCATATGTGTTCATTAATAGTTTTGATGCCTTCAGTGAGAATCTACAATGTAAATAGTCATGAAAATAAAGAAAACGCATTGAATGAGAAGGTGTGTGTCCAAACTTTTGGCCTGTACTGTATATATAATATATGTTATAATATGAAAGAAGTGGTGTTTTAACATAAGACTGATTTAATTTCTGAGCTTATCAGATTGTTCATGCTGTTTTATCAAAACCCTGGTTGCAAAAAGGTGGGACGCCGTTTTGAAACATAATATATTTGATTTGTACAAAGATATTTGAGACTCTCTACCTGGGCTCTGGAACCATTTGGAATACGGATACAATTTGTTGCATCCAGAAACACCACGACTTCTCTGGGAACTGAGCTTATCTGAGATGGACGGACACAGAGTGGAAAAGTGTGCTGTGGTCCGATGACTCCACATTTCAAACTGTTTTTGGAAATCATGGACATCATGTCCTCTGGGCTAAAGGGGAAAAGGACCATCCAGATTGTTACCAGTGCAAAGTGCAGAAGACGGGATCTGTGATGGTATGGGGGTGTGTTAGTGCCTTTGGCATCATGGGTAATTTGCAAATTTTGAGATAGTATCATATGCTGCCATCAAGACAACAACTTATAGTCCAGACCTGTCTCCCATTTCAAATGTTTAGCACATTATGAAGCGCAAAATACAACACCAACTTAGTAATTTTATCCACATTACTCCTGATTATTTATCAAAAATCTAATTTTATTCCTTATTGTTGTATAGATTTATGATGATTTTAAACTCTAACCTATATTTATACAGGGTTTATTTATTTATTTATTTTTTTCTCAGGGTAAATGTATATTGTAATTGTTTGTAATTTTATTCTATTCTGTAGATGGTGGAATTGTATATTGGATTTTTATAGTATTGTGATTTTGTATGTAGTTGTAAAAGCCCAACTAGGGACGGGAGTTGAAAATTAGCTGAAGCTATATCTCTGTATGCAGTACATCAGATGCATGTCCTGTATCTATGCTAACTGCATTGTCCCTATCAAATAAATTAAAATTAAAATTGTAAATAGTTTGTGAAAGCATCAAAAGGCAACTCTGCAGAATTATCACAATATAGGTACTTGATCAAAAAATATTGTGATATATGATTTTCTCCTCATCACCCAGCCCTAGATGATGGAGCATTTTTTTTTACCTAGTTCTTTGACTGGATTGAAGGTTGGCTGATCACAGTAAGCAAAAAAAGCACCTGCAGGAGGGATTGAGGACATCATGTCCCTCTGATGCAGCAGCCAGATGGCCAAACCTGACAAAGGGTGACCACGACACAGAGAGAGAATGCTTTACAAAGCCATGTTTCAACGAATTGATTTGCTTTTGATTTATCTTTGGTATTTTTATGACAATTTCAATGGGAACTGTACCACAGACAACTATAAAAAGAGATAAATGATGGTGGTGCCTTTTTAAGTATCAGTTCATAAACAGTGATTCTAAAAAAAAATGCATTCTTTCATCTCACACTAAAATACCGTGTGAAAGCACACTTCACAGACATAACTGTAACAAGGACAGCCATCAATTTTGAAACCAGCGTGAGGGTGAAAACTGCCCTTTAATGCGTCAATAGTATCATTGTTGAAAATACTGCAACAGCAACCTCCTGAGAAAACTTAAACCTACACAAAACCTTCAGCTACTGTACTTCTGCCAAACAACACACGATTCTTGCAGAGCTTCTCTTTCACAGTTTATCCACGCTGATTCACAACAAACTTCCAGATGGCCGAATACCTTTCCTCCTCTGCACCAAATGAAAGCCAAAACATCACAGCAATAGGAGTGAACTGTGCGCTGCTGCTGATGTGTTGGTGTGATATCAGAGCTGCAGAGCGGAGCAGCACAAAGCCCTCCATCTGAGCCGGGAAGTGTGTCAGAGTGAGCGACAGACAGCTGGTCCCCGGGGTCCCAGGGCAGCGCTGTGGGCCCTCGCATCCTCCTACCCCTTTGCCCTTTCGTTCCCCCTCTCTCTCCCTTTCTCTCTTGCCCTCTCATCACCGTTTCTCTTACTCTCTCACTGCGCTCTATTTCCATTCGATCAAATTCAAGCAAAGACATGCAGGGCTATTTATAGCAGAGTGGTGCTTTTTTATCAGCCTGTGTCTATTTGTGGCACTCAGAAGTACAGAGGGCTTCCTGGCTGCTGACGTCAGCAGTGCAACGCTGCAGAGAGATGGGTGGAATGAGGGAGAGAAAGGGAGAAAGAACGACAGAAAGAATGAGACCAAATGACAAAGGGAGAGACAAAAGGAGGGTAGGACAGAGTTGGAGGATGCATGACATTTGGTTTTTGGTAAATCATTTGCATGAAGCCTCTCAGGGGAAGTGAGAAGGTTTATTTCTGTCTGCGAGATGCGAGTGCAGAATGAGTGCACACGGAGTCTGTGTACCTGTTTCTCGCTCTCATCCTCTCGCTCTGATATAATAGCGGGCTGCATGGGAACAACTGAGTGGTTGGGATAAGGAGCCCCTCAAGAGAGGCTGGATTAGTGGAGAAACGCCAACCATGCTGCAGCTTGGGTAAACACCGTCAGCAAACCCAGGACACCCACTGAGTCATACATCAACACGCACAAGCGCATTCACATACATACGATGCATTCACACACAAACAGACTCTACGCTGCACACATCGCACACTGATAATCCTTGTGTGTTTGTGGGAGTGATGCAAACATGCTTGGTGGTTTACTCCCACATAAGTGTTCTGCATCGCTCACAATAATTTCACACATTAGATCACAACTGTCCAAAACCCAGCACCGTTATGCATCAGCTGAGGGTCTTATGGAGTTAAAGCAGACAAAGTGGAAAATAAAGACTGTCAACTGTAAATACAGGTGAAAACAAGAGTCAGGGGGGAAATAAACACCGCAATTGATCTGCTATTGGCTTAAGAATGATGGAATTACTTTGCAACAGCAGATATTTCTCAGTACAGGCTTCTGGGAGCACTCACTCTGTGAGCTCATTCAGTCAGTATGTGACTAGATAGAGCACATCCCTCCTGAGCAGACCCAACACCAGCACCTGTTTACACTAGAGGGCTGTTTGCCGCCATAGTTTGGGTTACTGCTAAAAGGATAGAGGTTGTTTCCATCTCCATGGATCAGTAAAAGGGACAGAGAAAGAGAGGGATGATGGAAGAGCAAGTACAGATGCAAGCCACCAATCTTGTCTCTCTCTGTTTCCCTACACCAATCAACAACTGCCAGATCCCAAAGAGGAGAGAGGAGAGGTCACTTTAGAGCACAGAGCTGGGGAATACGGATACCAGTCAAAGCATTTTAGTCAGCTCTCTTCGCCAGCTCAAAGTTTCCACTCATTAGAATAGGGCACCCCACGCAACCCAACACAGGCTGTGAAAGACATGTAAACTTTTCAGATTGCCACATAAGACCAACATAAAGCTAGTGAGATGACCTTTTCTTTTCATAAAATAGCGGAAGCAATGACAACAAAACTGATATGCAATTCAAGGCATAATTCTATTTTGCACAAATGTTTTGGGGATTGCCCAAAACTTTATGTTAATGGAGACACTAAATGTCAAAATTAAACAACCTCAATAACAGACTGATCCTTTGAACCTTGTGGCCTAATTCTGGGGAATTTCCACACCCACATGTTAGATAAAAATAAAATCGACATGCTCCTGAGTCCTGGTACTAAAGGCCCATTAAAAATCCATTAATTGGCTCACACATGATATCACGGCTCTGGGATAATAAGGGAAAATGTTAGAAGAAGTGAGTAACAGCTGTACTAAATGAATGTACAAATAGAGACAAACTATTGGGATTTACGTACATGTATTCATAGTTGTGTATATATAAATAACTTACATATTTTTCTTTGTTCATACCATGGCATAATTTCCTGCTTTAAACAATAGTTTTTCTTAAAATGGCCACATAAAAACAGCAAAAATGCAGAACGTTAAACAGTATGTGGGATGCAAAACAAAGACCAGATCTGTTCTCTTAAAAAACTTCAAAAAACACACATCGACCACACTACTCAAGCCAAAGGAGAAGTGATAACAATTTTGAAAGCTGCTATGATTGCACACACAGTGTACAGTTCACACATCCAGTATCTGTTTCACACCTGCTGTGCCCACATGCAAATGGTCACACTTTGTCACACTTGTTTTTCACACAGGGGACACACACACATCCTGTAGGTCCGCAGGTTCTGGATGAGACACATTAACTCATTTACAAAGATATCAGACAGACACACACAACAGCACAGTCACAAACAGGCATCCATTTAGTCATTTTTTGACAATGACAAACAGGCTTACACACAGACACACAGACAGACACACAGACACAGACACACAGACACACACACACACACACACAAACTCCTCACCTGCACCAGGAAGATGATAAGGAAGTAGAAATTGGCAATTCTTCTAAACTGTTCAAACAGGTTCTTTGGTAGAAAGTTCCAAACTGTATACTGTGGGAGGAAAGAGGAAATATAGCTGTAAGTCAAAGAAAAAAATAAAACGGGTATTACAGTTTGTGTTTGTTTTGTACTTCTCCTTTCTGTATAATTTTCCCATTCAGGCATGATATTTTTCAACAGAACTAAGGGAGGTTAAAGGAAAGCTTGGCAAGTGGAGAGAGATTAGAGGCATTCAATATTCACAGACTCCTGCATATGTGCATTCTGTCTGAGCTGAAGAGGGGGGAGAGGAGAGGAGAGGAGAGGAGAGGAGAGGAGAGGAGAGGAGAGGAGAGGAGAGGAGAGGAGAGGAGAGGCAACTTCAATGGCTTCAAGTCTCTATTCTTTGTACTGCCTAGGGAGACGGCCCTTTGGGGGACCACAGGTATTCTATTGATTCAGATTAGTGATTTATCTCCTTAATTTGGCTACCCTTGAATGCTCAGCCAATGAACTTATCAGGTTGGTTTTTGTGTGTTTTGTTCTTTTTTAAGTGGCCATGACTGCTGATACCATCAGGTCTGAAGCGACACTTTTATCTGCCTAAATCCCTGAGAGACGGCTCAACAACATCCTGCTGGTAACTTGGTGCCATACAACAAAGTAGCAGGGTGAAAAAAACACAATTACATGCACGTGCCGGCACGCGCACTTACACACACTTGCCCAGAAAGAGCAATAAGGCACTGTTTATAAAGGGGAATGTCTGCATGGGGATAGTGTTGAAATGCAGCGGCAGCAGAATGGCCCATCTCATTTTGCCAGAGAGAAAAGAGAGTGAAAGTAATGAGAAAAGGGGGGTTGCGGTAGCGAAGGGTGGTGGTGCAGTAGCAACGAGAGCAAAGAGGCAAGAGGCGGAGATTGGTCATTGCGGAGTGCAAAAGCAACAGGATGATGGAGAGCAGAGGCATGGAGGAGCATAAACACTACAGCCGGGGTAATTAAAGGCTGTTTACCCTGACATACTGGCAGGAGCAAATTGATTGGCCCATCCTCACTGGGACCCTCTGCACCACTATAAATCCCACCGCCGTCTCACTATCACACCGCTTCCTTCTTCTCATCACTTTCACCCTTCATATCCATAAGCAAGCAAGCTAGCCATCCCCTGCTTGAGCCTGTCGCTGACACAGGACTGAGGGGTGAGATTTAGGTGAGGGGGAAGGCGACTGTGGTATATCAGAGCCCAGGGAGAAAACCACTGAATTGCCCACACTGCCAGAACATTAATAGCAGCCATGTATTTCACTGCCACAGCCAGTGCTCCCCTGACAGACAAATAATCGCTTTCCGTTGGGAGCGAAGACAAGCAAGTGGAGGAGGCAGCGGGAGGAGGAATGAAGAGGGGAAGACACGGGGATGCTCAGGACTCTTGGATAGTTCATTCCAAGTGTTAGATAAGAGGAGAAAAATGCCAGAAGGCAGGTGAAACATAATACGCAGAGGAGTGGGGGAAACAAACAGAACTATATGAATTTCATCTTGGTGTATAGCCAGACTGTGCATGCAAGTGTCTTTCTTACCTTGGAGGACACAATCCTGTTATCACAGAATTTGGGTGGGATGAAAGCCTCAGTGGTGGAAGATGACCGATGACCAACATAGATTGTCCTACTGTCAACTCTTCTTTCATCACCACCAAGCTGGAGGACGGAGCAGCGGAGGGGGGTGGAGATGGGAAGAGATAAAGATGAAAAGAGAAAGAGAGGACATGTTAGTAATTCTGAGTAGGTCTCTCCACTTAAACAGGGATTAGACGCTGAACAAGTCCAGTTTAATCTACCGAAATATAAAATGCTTATCATACAAGAAACAGTAATTACTTGAAGGTAAGCCAAAATGTGAACCACTATCTGCAGCATGGGGGATGTAAAATAAATCAATGAAAACAAAAGACTTGTTCTATGGTGCATTGTTATTTCAGGTGCAGTTAATCCTAAATGATCACAAAGGATTTGTTGTGGCCATAAAAAGTCTTTGAGTCTGATGAGGTCTTAACCTCAAACCACAGGTCAAGAATTAGAAGATTAGAATTTCTACTATGGTGCAGAAAATTAATAAAAACACTCTACAATTTAGCACAAGCCAATAAGTTAGGGAGGGGACAGAGGAAGTATGACATGGGTCAACAGGCCAAAACGGTGATTGTGCGAGGTCTATAACTTTATTTTTTTCTCTCCCCGGTGGTCACTCGTCGATGATAAACGAGTCGTAAATGCAGGCAGGCAGGAGAAAAATGCCGTGCTAAGATTTATGGGTTGAATTGCCTTGTCGTAATGCAGATGGCAGGGTGATATGTACACACACACTCATAAGTGCGCACACACACGCGCGAGCTAAGTGTCCGACAGAGGAAAGACTTCAGGAGTCGGGTGAGGAGCCAGAGACATGCTGGACTCGCCTCAACATGAAGTGGCCGGGACATTCCTCTTCCATAAAAGGCAGATAGGGTGAATCACAATGCAGGACAGGGAAGCCAGGATGTTGTATTAACTTTACTTTACAGAAGCTCTCCTGAATAAAATGTCACAATTACCAGTATAAATGATGACCCAAAAAGAAGCTAAGGAAATTGTCAGGTAGGACCTTTTCTTTTGTTAATTTATAACCAGTTTGCTGCACTACGTGGGTGAAGTACCCGAGGCTGAAACTACAAATCGTAACTATAAAGTGAAGACATTCATACAGAACACTTTGTTAAATCTTTAAATATATTGTTCATCTTGAACTAAGTTGTTTATGAAAATACTTTGCTTTTTGGCAAAATGTTTTTGCAGCTAGACACAGTACTGCATGCCCACTGGATGCAAACTGACTGGTGGAAAAATATGTCCCATATCCCATTCATTGTATATCAGAGGCAACTCATTTGACAACATCCCAGGTCCTTTGAGACCTTAACTGCATGTCATACTCTTCTTTCTCTCTTTTACATTTATAGTCTCGCTTTACTCTATCAACCTGTAAATAAAGTAAACAATGCCAAAGAAATACCATCTCTAAGTGGCTTCAGGTGGATCAGTCATACCTGAACAATGCTGAGTCTGTTAAAGAAAGGACGTAGAAATACCAAAGATCCACTACATCAAATTAGTGCATCAGTGCTATTAAAATTCAACATCATTACATTCAGTCTTGAATTAATCCAAACAGTGCACAAGCGCACACACACACACACACTACATTTCCTGTCCTGGAGAGTGTAGCCCAGAAAACTTGGCCTATGCTGTTCTCTCAATGGCCTCAATTTCTATTCCTGACATCCCACACACAAGGAATCCTGAGGCTTTGGGTGGACAGCCACAAGGGCTGGAGGATCGTGATAGCCACAAAGCCAGTATTCTGGATCAGCCAGAGCTACGACAACCAAATTTGCTTTCACCTCCTTATTTGTTATCCTGAAGCATGTTCCTTATCTCAACAGGCAAGATGACCACTCCCACCTCTTTCAAGAGTAAATAAACATTACAAGATATTACAATGATAAGCAGTTGATCAGTGCTTGAATAAAGTCATACCTACATTTCCTGGTATGTGTCTGTCATTCAATGTTGCTCCCATGAATTAAGGAAAGAAATAGGTTTATGAAGATCTGGAAAAATGTCCCTTTAAGAGGAATCATGAGGTCCTATTAAACATGAGGTATTTGTGGGAAATTGTATTGCTGACAGTACATTTCATAAATGGTCCCTGATTGGTGAGAGTTCTATCTGCTGTTTTCAACCAGAGGGAAAATTGGCAAATACTTCAGTTGTATGTGGATTCATGGAGACAGAGAGGGCACACCTGAACAAATTATTTTTTTAATAAGCTTGTCTACCCACAAACAAGCTGCATCTTGTAAGGTGCAATGCTGTGATATTAACTCATATTTTTATTTTTCTCCTTGTTCCAGTGCCAACATTTAAATTACGCTGAGAAAATGGGACATGGATTTCAGTGAAGCGTCACAGTCACACTGAGGCATTTTGGTGAATGTAACTTGAAGATTTGTTGTTTTTTTTCCCACCAGCAAGTTCATGCATGCTTTGTGAATGAGTCCAAGGTATTTAAATTGGGTTTCAGCGCACTACGTTTGTAACAACATACATCAGTTAAAGGCAATATTTCAAATGGTGATTGTGAAATGCTTGAACACTCTTGAACAATAACAAGTGACAAACTGACAGTCAGAATCAGCATCAGTAAAACCAGTTTGTGCATGTTTCAAACTATTCATGCAACTTAGGACCCTATCCACCACTTTTTAAATGCAGTTGTGCTCTTAGTTCAAGTACAAGTTGTGCAGCTATTACTGTGCTTGTAAATTATTAAGGTTATGCAGGCAGGGGATCTGCCTCAACTAATACAAAGGCCAGCAACATGTGGGTTGGGGGGAAATATTACCATGAACATCTGATCCTGGACAAGCGCCAAGGAAAGTGTGAATTACGGCCACCTGGACAGCGAGCTGCGCACTCTGTTGCTGACAAGAGGTTAGATCAAAGAAAAGACTTGAACACTTGGAAGACTAATTTATGCATGTGGGGACAAAAAACACAGTCTAGATAAATTTATGCAATAATTTGCTCCTCATTATCAGCCAAATAACATACAAAAAAGGCCAAATTCCTTGCCTTAATTCCGAAATATTTCCCATCGTCTCTCCAGTCCAGACTAGAGAGGGGAGCCAACAGGCTTACATAATGCTCCCTTATGCATGAGCAGCTATGTTCACACCTCAGTATAGCTGTCAAATCTACCATCCCCTACCCGCGCGGCACACACTGACACTCCTTCAGCAGGACCGGACGGACCTGGCTGCCAGAGGATGAAGGGAGCGAGTGGGAGGAAGAAAAAGTGAGAGAAAGGAAGTACAACAGCATCCAAGGACACAAGCACATCCAGGTTTTCTTTATCAAACAACAAGCAGCCCCCAGGAGGAGCAGGAAGCCAACAACACCCCCACGGACTACTTTGTTCATTTATTTGAATCAGATGCAGTGTTTTTGGCGGTTATCCTTCTTCTGAAAAATGCCATCTACACATGTATTACAAACATTCCAGAAATGCAATAGAGCGAACAAGCGATAGAACATTAGGAGACAATGCGGGTCCAGAAAAAGCAATCATGTACAAAGGGCTGTGCACGCAAAAATAGAAAATGCAAGTACGGAACAATTTACAAAACAAATTAGCCTTGAGTCAAAGGACCTGCAAAGGACTCTGGCTTGTACATTCGGGACTACAGGTCAGAAAGTCAAAAGCATTAGTTGGCTGGCTTCCGCTAGTGCCAATCTTTCACCTGTGCCCATCTCTTTAGGATTGATTATGCGAGAGCCATGCTAATGCACAGTTTCAAGGTCGTTGGCCTTTCAGATAAATACACAAGCAACATTGATGCAAAAACCTACATAAACAAGTACTGTGCCTGAAAAAGGAAATGTTGGTATACACACACACACTGAAAATGAGATTCTATATAAAATGAGGAAGTAGCCAATGTCTTGGGGTCCTAAAGATAAGAAAATAACTATTGAATGGCCATTGATTTAGTGGCGAATTCACTGTAAAACATAATGAGGGTGAGACCGTGAGGCCCACTTCATTTTTTACGTGATCGCAATGCTCATCTCAAAAATAGTGCGCTAAAGGCCAAACAAGAAATGCTAATGCAAGGAAAAATAGAACTGATTGCATTATCTATACCTCATTGTCAAAGGTCAAACAAAGCATTCAATGCCAATGATGTAAGCAAGTAATGCAAAAGTGGCCCAGAGTCAAGTGCCAGTATGTCAATAGCAAGCAGCAGATTCATCCCAGATGAAAAAGCTTCAGCTTCAAAAACGTGAACGCAGATCAATAAAGCAAACAAACAAAGCTCAATTGAGCCGAGCCGTGATTGCTAAGTCAGAAACAAATGGTGCATTAGAGAATTGAGTGAGTCTGAGACTTTACATTAAATTATGCTCTAAATTAAATTATGCACAAATTGTGAAATAGGCACAGGATGGGACGGGGGGATAGGTTCCTCACTGAGAGTGGGGGTAATATAAGACTGCATTCAGCCACTGCCAAAGTCCCAGTGATGACTCGGGTCTGATGACACTGCGTCCTGTCACACCATCTCACTATTCAGTGACTATCTCGCTTTGTCACAATCTGGATGCTGTTAGCTGAACAGAAACACTGGGTAACCACAAAAGTACAAGGCCATGCACACTGTAAAACAATCCAACACAATGATTTTCTGACAAAGCAACCTTGTGGAACTTTTTAAAAACATAATATTATACAAGTTTAAACTGACACTATCAGAGAGATGTTGTATTAACTCTGGTCAACCCCTTAAAATCGGCATTGGTCTCAAAAATTCCATATCAGTAGGGCTCCAAATCTCAGGCTTATTTTCTCAAATAATCCATCATAGATAGTGAGAAAAAGGTCAAAACTGAGAAAAGCTACAGTTACAAATAAGGCTGAGTAATAATGCCAAAATCTTTTATTCTGATATAGATAATTTCGGATCTCAAGATAAGATAAAGAGTCTATATGAAATAACCACATGGTACAGTTCATTTTTGTAAACTCCTGGGTAAATCAAATTCACGGCAAATGAAAAGTATTTTCTCATTTAAATAAGAACAAATTGAACTTGAAGTTTAAAGTGATACTATAGAGAAAAAAATATTTCCAGCCATAAACTGACTATGTTTACATTCATGCACACAAATACAAAGTCATCAGATTAAGACAATAGTTTGATTTTGCTACACTGGAGTATTAACAAAATTATTTTTCGGGGCTTAGGCATGCATGAGTCGAACAATAAAGCTGAGTGAATGAACTATTTATCATTGTGTTAGTATGTTCTTGTTGTTATCAATTTATATGCATCATGATATCTATCATACTTCAATATCTTCCACACATTTAGGAAAATGTGTCATATTTTTAAAATAATGTCATAGAAAATGCATCAAGTATCAAAATAATAAGCAATAATTTGCTGTTGTTTAACGAATCTGCTAAAAAAAAATAACAGAACCAAATACAAAGTAAGTCAGTCAGATGTGCTGGTGAAAGGGACAAACTGATAAAGTGAGACTCTTTAGGATTACTCACTTGATTCATTACGCATCTAAAAATAAAATGAATTACATAAGAAATCATTTTTTTTATTCACAAAGATCATCACTCATCTGAGAGACATCAATCAGTTCTGCTGATTAGTGGATACTCAGGTTGAACTTTAACCTTTGTTGGTCACATATCATGTATGACCCTCAGGTGACACGGACATGTGAGTCACACATGATTAAAACTTTCCTTTCCTTTGATGTAGCCCATCTTCATTGACATAAACATGTTGCCATTTATGGCCTGCGAGTCTGTCAGAGTGCCGTGGCTCAGCCTCTCAGGACTGCTCTGGACAGTAAATGCTCGCATCTTTAGTTGCTAAGCCTGGTGTCAAGGTTTAACTGAAGCGTGGCTCCGGCAGCATACACATGTATCTCCAGACGAGGAGTGTTTGCTGTCAGGCGAGTAAAACTGACAAGCCTCTGTAAGCAAACCGTGAAGAAAGATGCTTCCACGATGCGCAGAAGGAAAAAGGCGAGTGACAGCAGGTGTGACATCGGCACAGGGAATGTTATTTACCCTGACACAAATAGATTTTGAGGTCAAACAAAATCGATGCTGTAACTTATTCCTACAAAAGTGCTGAAGCAAATTGAAAAGAAGTGAGCCCAAAAGAATACACTCTGCTAAAGCTCCTCTGCTCTTGTGGTTTCGGTTTGGGTACAGGGGAGAAAAACACACAAGCTCATTCAGTACGGAATGCAGGAGCTGTGCCATTAAGCTTTAAAGAAATCCACTCAGAAAATCTACTTAAACACATTTAATGAGGTGTGAGGGAGCTGTGTGAAGAAGAGAGAGCACTGGGGACCTATGCTTGTACTTCTTTATGTCCTGCACGTGTACTAATAATGCTCAGCGCTACACTGAGAACGACAGAACCGTTGTTAAGTCCATGTTCCTGTTTGACCTCTATATCCATTTCATGTAATTCTCTGCACAAAATGAGCCGAGCTGCATACAATCTAATGCCTCATTCAGTTGTAGCAGCACATGAGAAGAGTGGGCTGAAGAGCGTGGGTGGCTTAGTCCTTTATCATACTCAACTACTTAACAACATTTGCTTCAGCTGTATCTTATCTATCCTATCAGGTTTTATGATGTTGCTCTCAGCTTAAGTGGATTCATCACAGGTCAACCTTATCTGCCTCTTAATGCAGTATATTAGCAGTTTCTCCTCTCGCCACATAGAAGAAAAAGCACAGCACAGAAGGTCCCCGGAGAAGATCTATGACATTAGAGTAAGCCCCGGCCTAAACATCAAATGATATTCTGAGAGTAATGGAATGAATAAATGCCTAACATCCAGTAAACCGTTGCAAGAAATGTTGATGACAACAGTAAAAAAAAGAGCCTAACTGCAACATAAAGTTGCTATTATGACAGGCTGAATAGAGTTGAGTGATGAATGTTTGAATGCAAGGGGAAAGATGCACACGTTGAGTCAATGCTGTTAGTCACTGCAGTACTCTATCTGGCACTCGCCTCTCTTTCATTCGCTCTTTCTTGTCAGCCCACTTGCCTGTCCTCTTCCAGCATGCTCACTCTGTCTCACTAATTGTAACTCTCTCAGTTTTGATTACACATCCAAGCACTCATTGCCTCGGCTGCAGAGAATTTACAGAGGCTACATTGCCTTTTGAAGAAAATATAGACACACATTAACGTCAAGCCAAAAAAAGTTTGCCACTTCAGTCACTACAAGAGGAACTCACCTCTTTGTTGCAGTTCCTGAGTTCTTAATAAAGCTTTTTCACATGGGCTAATTAGTCTAATTTCAGCACAAATTATCCTTTGTTTTATTCAAGTGTAACAGATATTACACAGAAAGTCTAATTGAGTATATTTCAACCATCTTACGTGATACAGTAGGACCGTATTGTCTCACAGGAAAATATTGTTAAACATTTTAGAACATTAATTATACTGCTTCTTTCGGTTAGAATGAGACTTTGAGCTTTTTTACCCTCAATATATCTAACAAACATCATTCACAAGTGGGTGCATTTCAATTTGTTTTGGGTTGGTTTGCTATAGAACTTGTCCATACTTTGAGGCTAGCAAGTCAAGGAAAAGCAGAGCCATTACAGTGAATCTAAAACAGGTGTTACCTCCATCATGCATCCACCAACACTTGGCCTATGGCATAGTCTGCAGAGCCCATGTCAGAGGCTACTCTCTCCTCTGTCCGCTGTTTGCTCACAGTGCTGAATAGCCCCACAGAGTAATAATAGTCCAACTTGAACTGAGGGCTGATCCTAAGGAGCTGTTGTGGATAGGCAAAGGCTCATTGTTCTACAAGCATCCCTGCAGCTGTAGGAGACACAGAGTGTACTGTACCATGGGCTGGTACTGGCCTACATTACACCGTGTCCCTCGACAATGGGGAGGAGGGGAAACTCATCTAGACCTCGTACTGGGAGCTGCTTCCTGAATCATTTGGTTGCCTCAAAAAGCCGCAGACACATATTTTGCTAACTACTATTGCAACGTCTTTAGTCTGCGGACAAATTTTGAAATATCTAACAGGTGGCCATAAGATCAGTCCAACTAAGGGACGGGATTGCATTTTTGGGAGTGATGCCAATACCAATTTTAGAGGGGAAAATATTCACAGATTACCAATATGGCAGCTGATATAGAGCATTTTTTACCAAGAATGAAACCGTTTCCATGTGGATTGTGCACCAATTTTGCACCATATGACTATGCAGAGGTACATAGGAAGGCAAATTAATATTTAACATTAGTATACAACATAATACTTTGCAATTGTCAATCCTAGAAATTAAAACATTAAGATATTAAAAAAGAAATTAAAATAAAGAGAATTAAATCACTAACTAAATTGTACTGCATGTTCAGTATCAATCAATTTCTGACAACTTAAATAAAGAATGAATACAAATATAATAATAGCTATATGATAGCATGTTCAAATCACCCCAAGCAACATTTTCTGCATTACAGGTTTTAAGGTTTTATAAATATGTCCGAAATAATATACTTTGATAGCAATAGTTACAGATATGCATGTGAATGTGATTGGCCAATATTTGCTAATAAACTGGCTAGACATCTTTAAATGAAAGGCACCAAAATCACTACTACTCATAGGTTTCGGTCTGTTTACAATGTGAATACAGATTATGTAAATCATTGGAGGAAAACGTGAGAACTGTGGACAATCTATTTAACTAATTTAGCTACTGTTTGACGCCATAGACAATAACAAAGAAATGTTGTGAAAACCTAAAAAGAATGGTTTTCAACATTACAACAGGAAATGCATGTCCACATTGCTGACAGAGGTCTGTGGTTATTTGTGTATGTGAGACACGCTGTTCCTCAAGACAGAGCCTTACATAGACTAAATAGAAGACACGAACGTAGCCTAAACTAGAAACAGTTTTCAGGAGGCAAGTTATTGTATAACTGGTTTTATTGTCTTAAAGCACTCATTTGGTTAGGCTTTGGTTTTGCTTCAGAGATTATATGTTACCCCACCTCCTCCAGCTTGAACTTTGTCCCAATAGCCGTCATCCTCAAGACATGTTAGCTTATTAAGTCCTGGAGAGAATGACAAAAGTGGATTTGATTCTTGTGGAGAAAACCTCCACCACTTTCTGCCCTAAGACCGGGAAAAGTGAGCACATCTCGAGCAGCAGCCTAGTCACACTTTAATCTATAATTAAAGAGAATTTAAAGTAGTGTAGCCATAAATGGAGTATGGTTTTTCCACCCAAGTGCACATACTCTCTGTACTCTGTTTTTGTGTGCGTGTGTGCGACAAATCACCAGATTCAGCTACTTAGATGAAGGTGCTTGATCCAGCTGCTTTAGTGCATGGGCTATAACTTAACTAAACTGCAAAACACAATGGCTTTCATCCCCCCCTCTCTTCCACTATGTCTGGCAGAGAGCCATGCAATACCAACAAAAAGGCATTTACAGTACATCCTAATGCTGACAAGCTTTAAAAAATCTCCATCTCAGCTACAGCTCCACTGATGACATTATCTTTAATAATGTACCGAGCTACACTGGCTGTAATTGCTATTCAATTAATTATCCTTAGACACTGCATACGAGGGCAGCGGGTCTAATGACAAGAATCAATGTGGCTCTTTCCTTCTTCTGCTCAGAGGGCATGGTTGATTTGGGGTTGGGTTTTCCTCACAAAGCTTTTCCTCCCACTGAACTGTGACCACATTAAAAAGATTCATTTTTCTCCCTGTGACTGAGCTATACCTCCTGCCTCGCTGGGAGTTGTGGTGGAGATAATCATTGTAGGCTGTTTAACCTAGGTGTTCATGCGAGCGTGTGTGGGAGGGGGCATGTTCGTATGTCTCCCAGCACTCGTTAAATCCTCACATGGACTTTGCTGTTCCTCTTCTCTGTGTCAGCGAGTACCCTATCATTTCAGGTGACAATAAAAAAAAAAACTGGGATGACGGAACATCACAGATGCTGGCGTCTCTCCTCCTTCCTCCGTGCTCAGACACAGAGAGTGAGACATAGACACAGACAAAAAAAAAACATCCCCCCACACATCTCAGCATTCTCTTCACATCTCACTGCGAATGCTCTCTGGGTAATGCTAGAGCTGGAGCATGGCACAAAAAAAATCTCTGGATGAGCCTTTATACATATATGGATGACGAGGATGCATTTTGAGTGCCGCTAGCCTGGCGAGGATACGTGGGTCAGGAAAAGGAGGAGCTATGTGAGGAGAATTCAAAATAAATGAAGCAACCTGAATTATTTAGAGGTACAAACTGAGAATTCAACCTAGCTTTTAAAAGGAAGTGGAAAATTGCCACAAAAAGCCATCCGTGGTCCCCATGTATCCAACCTGGCCTGCCCACTCCAATGTGAGCCACTACTGAAGCCTGAAAGAGTCTGTCCATTAGGTGGAGAAAGAGATGGAGAGGTGCAAAGAGGCTACAGGTCCACCCCCTGGTTTCACTCCAGTTTCTCAGGTTTGAGTCACGCAGGGCTTTCCGTACTCCCCCACTATATTTCATCAGCCCCGCTATCCCTCAGCCGGCTGTTTATTCCTTCACACTGCCTCCCTCCCCACACTAAATATATTTATTATCCTGCTGTGTGTTGCAGATGAGCTCCTTTGGCTGGGTTTCCATTACTGGGCAGAGTGCAGGAGACCAAATGGAGAGAGGAAGGAAGAGAAAGAAATCAGAGTAAGCAGTTCTGTTTGCAAGCCAATTCACGGCGCAAGACGGATGGCGGCAAAACTGAGCACAGCTCTAATCAATACGCATCTCTCCTAATCAAACGGCCTTGATAAATCAAATGGTCCTACATGGCTTGAATGGACTTGCCTTCAGATGGCACTCTTAACCTAACTGCTCACCCAAGAGTGACGACTCTGTTCGAGGACTCTTGTTACTCACTGGTTAATAAAAGCCCCTAATACATTAACAACAGGTGCTAGGAGAATATAGAAGGAAGACTGACCTGAATGTAATATAAAAAATACTATTTTTTAGCATTCTGTTGTATGGTAGGTAATGCAGCAAAGCCAAATACAGTAATGAAAAAAGCGTCAGATACATTTGACATTACAAAAAGGAAGATCCATTACCCCAACACTTGCAGGTCAGACAGAAGTACTGTGTAGTATAGCACCAGGTACAAAAACAGCCTCATTTATCGTTGAACAAAACATTTTTCAGCTTCCCCTGAAAAGAGTTAAATCAAATAAAGTCTCTGAGTATATATTCAACCTTGTGTGTTTACGTTCGCACAAAATCACCTTAATGTGCAGGTGTGTGTAGTCTGTGTGCATGAACATTTTCTGCACTTAGTTGTTAGAGCGAGCATGCCAGTCTGTGTGTACATTTCAGACTTGCGATTGCTCTTAGTTGACCTGAGAAACAGGTTTACAGAGCCCTGGGGCTTCAAAAGGCATTTGACATGCAATTCTTCAAACCCCTCACACATAACAACATCTCCTGCCAGGTAAGAGCCTGTTTACTAGTGCTTGGGTCACAGTCAAGTAGAGGCAGATCTCAGACCGGCAGGCCTCAGTGCATTAGGATAGATAGACAGCTAGAGAGGGGGGCAGAAGGGAGAGAGGTGACGACCTGAATGCTGCTGCTCCCTGAGCAGAGGCAGAAGGTATGAGACTTCACTATACACAGGCCATGAAACACAACTCAATCAGCATGACAAAGATTTACATGATAAACCCCCACCTCCACAGAATAAGACCCAGAAACTGAAAAAAGAAATGATCATTGTGGAAAAATACAGGCAATGCCTCTGGAAAAATTAGTGATCAAAATCACTTTGTTCTCATTTACAATTTTGCCAAAAATAAACAATATGCACAAACCAGATCCTGTTCTCAGCACAGCAAGGGAGCCATGAAGGAATCAGCTGAGACCAAAAGTCATCTGACAAAAATTCACAGAGCACAGAGGAGAGGATAAAAGAATTTGTAAACAAAGGTTGTGAAATTGTAAACAGTTCAATATGTGTAGCATATAAAGTCTTCGGCAAATCCTCAAAACTGAGAAGCTGGAAGTAGAGAATGTTTGGCGTTTATGTCTAAATAAAAAGACTTCAACAATTAACTGATAATTAAATACTTGTTGGGCGCTTAAGTGTTTAAATGACTAATTATTTCAGCTCAGAGTCCTATTATTGTATTGTCCAAACTCAAAGCAATTCCTTTTTTGTCAGCGTGACAATTTCCTGCCTTTGTGCAGAGGGGAAGAGCACCTGTCGAGCTTCATTGTGCTTCATTACTGAGCTACATTACTACAACAGAATCAAAATATAAAGCAGAAAGTTCACACGTGTGATTTCAACCGAGTCAGAGAGTGGGAGGAGGCCTTCTGGTTACCATGGTGCAAAAAAAAAAAAAAGGATACCGAGGTGCTGCCTGGGTGATGGTGTTGTCATGTGCCGGTGCTGTTCTGCTTGCAGTCAAGGCAGGGGCTCCCACAATGAATACTATCACATTTCCGCCAGGCTCCACCTCTCACAGATCATACTGCAGCCTTCAAGGGCTTGAGCGAACATCAAAGGCAACTGTGTGATTTTGCATTCCTGTCAGAGCATTACAACCTCTGGAGCTTCCCCCCCTGATGAAAAGCCCAGCCCCACTTGTTCCCACAGCCATCTTTAATGATTTTCCAAAGACACACTCATGGTTTAGTGGCACAGTGCATCATAGTGGTTGAGTCAAGTGAGATACATAAAGCATCCTTGCTGCCTTTTGGTGTGAGCAGCCACCCCCCCCTCTCTCTCCTCATGATGCACGTGTACCCCCCATGGGAAAGGGGAGGGTGGTGAGAATCAGGAGGCAGAAAACCAGAGCCTCAGATAACGCCACTGTGTGCATCAATGACAGTGTGGCTGGCTGCCCCGCACAAAATATTATTTACAGCTCACACTGGAGAGAAATTACAGCAGCAATCCTCTCCAGAAGGAGGAAAATCAGCTGACCTGGCAACACTTAGAGAGAGGCTAGAAGGAGGGTCAGGCACTATAATTATTATATTGCTTCCCCTTATTCACTGTCGGTATCTATACTGCTCACATAGCCTGTGGGGGATTCAACCCACTGGTGACAACAGGTTACTGCTGCATAAGAGGATGATAAAGAGGCAGTAAAGGCGGTTTAGCATTTATAAACCTGGCCTTGCGGATAGTTACTCCATTTCCAACTAGCCCACTCATGGCTGATTAACGCAAGAGAAGGGCAATGAAACCAATGGGTGAACTTTAAAAGGGTAAGCATTAAATTGACCAGTCGTAAAATATGATGTCAAAGCAGTTCACGCTGGCACAATACCAACTTCTTATATTGAATAAATTAAGCGGCTGGATGCAAAGTATCATTTAAGCAAAGAGGGGCTGTAGCTCTTTTACAAACAGCTATTACGCATCCCAAGCAGGGCAGCATTTTTTTTTTTTTTTTAAATCCATCAAAAACTGATATTAAAACATTGAAAAGCAGAAAATCATCAGATATATAATAGGGATGCATTTATCTGACTTTTTCCTGGGATTTGGGCAGCGGTTGATACCGAGCTACTGATCCTTTACCAGTTTAATTCATAAGCTGTGTGCCTCAGTGTGTGGAAGTCAGTGGGTTCATTCTTTCATGTGTAGTGCAACATTAGGCTGGACTTAACCATTGCTTTTCTAACTTTGCAAAACAAAATATAACAAATAGATATTGATTTACTGAATTTGTGTGCATTTTAAAATAATAAATTATGCAACTTGGTAGATCTTAATAAATATACTAAAATTACAAGCGTAAACCTTTTAAATGCAGCATCAAATTGGTCAATAAAAGTATATAAATATCGGATTTGTACTGAATAAATTAACCTTGTTGTCACTGATACTTGAGTCACTATCAACCCAATATCTGATAGCAGTGCACCCTTGATTTAAAAGGGTAGACCAGTGATGTATGAATCATTTGGCTGATAATAGGTGAATTAATCATAATTTTTCTGTCAATCCATTCATAGATAAATCAGCTAATTGTTTCTGTTTCTAACCATAAAGGCTACATAAGGATATCTTTTGATGCAGGTCGTTGTGCCTTTAAATAGAGTGCATATTTTTAGCTTTAGGGACCCCAGAGATAAGCAGCCCACAGATCACTGGAGACTGTCAGATGCTCTCTTAATGGAGCTTCAGCTTGTTTTATATACACAGGTGGGGCTCAGTTTACATTAGATGATATGGCCGTGAAGAGGGTGACTTTACATGGTGGCTTGTGAGACAACATGACAGGAGTGTGACCTCAAAGTGTAGTTTTTATGACTCCGAGTTAAGCTAACACCAACTTGGGAAGTCTGTGGCCTAGAGGTTAGGAATCGGGCTTGTAACTGGAGAGTCGCTGGTTCGAATCCCGGTACTGACAGGTCTAGGACTGAAGTGCCCTTGAGCAAGGCACCTAACCTAACCCCCCTCCACAGCTCCCCGGGCGCAGTAATGTGCTGCCCACTGCTCCTTGCATGGTGTGGTCACTAACAGGAGCAATGAAGTGGGACAACAGCTGTTTAGTGTTGCTGTTTAGTTTTTGACCATTTCACTCAAAAAGGATGTAACAAAGGACGGCTATTTGGCATAGTAATAACACTGTGTGTTTGTTTTGTAACTTAAGAGAAATAAATGACTTAGGCAATTTTTTGAACATGCCTTTGTGACTTAAGCAAGATATGGTAACACTTTATTTTGAAGGTGTCTACATAAGAGTCACACAAGCCTGTTACAAGCATGACATGACAAGTATCATGAGCATAAATGTTACTTCAAAGTGTCATTAATGTTTATGACACATCCTATGTCAGGGTTATGACACACACATGTCACTGTTATGTAGACACCTTAGACAACACTGATAAACTAACTAACTGATAACTAAACAATCTCCCTCTAGCTCTTCTTTGCTGGGTTCTTATTTGATGCCTATGAATGTGGCAAATTGTCAAAGAAGTGATGATCTTAAAGGGGTAAAATCCCGGCATCATGAGGAGATGATTTAGGCAACAAAAAAAATGGGTTAAATGCAGAGGTTGAATTTCCCCATTGTGGGATTAATAAAGTACTCTTCTTCTTCTTCTCTTGCATCTGTCGTGACTTCCTGGCTGGCAGAACTTACCTAACTAGCAGTTAGCTGACTGGCTCACTAACAGCAGCAATGAAGTGGGACAACAGCTGTTTAGTGTTGCCAGGCAGGGTGAAGTAACAGTTTGTTGCAAGTTTCTCACGAATTCAGGGAAAAGAAAAAAAAAACGAGGGAACGGGAAATGAGTGGAAATGTTCGGCTGACATTCTTTCATGGAGAATCACTGCAGTTAAAAACGCTAGCAGGAGCAGCAGGATGTCATAAGCTAACAATGTGTGTGTGTGGTGTTGATGCCAGGCACACATACCAAACGGTTCAGCCTTCTCCGTAGCATCTTCCTCTCTTTATCTTCTTTTTTTTCCGCAACACTGGTGAACTCTTCTGATTCAACAGACGCCTCCGGGCTCTGCTTCAGCTTCTCCGGGGAATAACTTTACATGTATGTTAGTTGACCTGCTAGCTCCTTTAGCTATCTATTCTCTACTCTAACGTTAGTTCTAGCTATGTGAAATGCCGCAGCGACGCTACATCGTTTCCATTTTGTTTGATTTCGGTATCTTCGCACCATTCGCATTCTCCCCCCTGAATATTTTCCGCGTTGCGGTGTACTAGTCGCGCTTCCCTCCGCTCAAGGCTGAGACAGTCCCTGACATGTCGCTCCGTGCCCTGTTGCTTAGACTGGTACAAATCATTTGTAGCTCTCCAGGCTGCCTTCCCGTTGACTCGCAAACTGCCGGCGACACACTAGAAACTAACTTCTCCCTTCAATCCCCCCTGCTCAGGTCGCCTCGCCTCCCTGTCAAACAATTTTTACTCCAGCAGCAGCAACCCACAGACGTTCCCACGTTCACAAGCTCCACCCGGGGAAGGTGCGGCGACTTTTCGCTCACGGTGTATTGTGGGTAATGTGGTCTGAGATCTAAAGAACTACAATGTTTTCCTATAAGGTGGCAGTTTGTGATTGCACTCAGTGGCGGTTCTAGACCAATTTTACTGTGGGGGCCAATGAGGGGCCAGTGTTTAATCAGAGGGGCACATTAGCACATGAAAGAATGGCAAAGATGATATTTAAGCATTCAAAATCTTTGAATGTCTTGAAAAAGACACAAAATGACCAAAAAAGACACAAAATGACAAAAAAAAAGACACAAAATAACTAAAAATGACACAACAACAGACACAAAATTACCAAAAAAAAGACACAAATGTCCAAAAAAGACACAAAATGACTTACAAAGACATGTAAATACATGAAAAGGATACAAAAATGGACAAAATAGCCCCATAAGACTCCATAGAGTTAAACTATTATACAATGTACACATTCTGGGTTTCTTTTGTGTACAATGAGATATTGTTTGAACAAAAAAAAGGTTAGAATTGTTTCATTGTTCATTGTTATAAATTGATCATTTTATTATTAATTTGACACAGGGGCCACAGCAGGGGCCAAAGGCTTCTTTACAGGGGCAGGGGCCCCTGTAGGCCCCTGTGTAGAACCGCCACTGATTGCACTTCAAGGATGATTGAGCATTGAAAAGAAACCTGATATGAATGTATGAGAGGATGCAGGAGAGATTTCCTGGAGTGACAGCCCACCCTTTATAATAAGAAGAAGGATAATAAGCTTTAGGTGGATATTATATTCAATTCAATTCAATTCAATTCAACTTTATTTATAGAGCGCATTTCATGCACAAGGCAGACTCAATGTGCTTCACAATGTATACACATAGTTACAGTTAAAGAAAAACAACAACAAAAAACACAGAAAAAACAAACAAAAATCGATTACAAATTAATTGAAGAGTGCAGGTAGACAAGCTATTCCATATTCACCACATATACACTTACTTACTCACACATGTGCACCCACTCCCACAACCACACATGCACACAACTCAACCAAATGCTGTAGAGAAAAGATAGGTTTTTAATCTGTGTTTAAAAATGGCTACTGATGTGGCAAGTTATACATATATAACGTCACCCTGTTAAAATAATCGCCTAACTCTTTTGCAGGAAACACAAAAAACTTCACCAAAAGTGTAACATATGACATTTATTGACCATTTCACTCAAAAAGGATGCAGCAAAGGATGGCTATTGGCACAGTAATAACACTGTGTGTTTGTTATGTAACTTAAGAGAAATAAATGACTTAGGCAATTTTTTTAATTTGCCTTTGTGACTTAAGCAAGATATGGTAACACTTTATTTTGAAGGTGTCTACATAAGAGACACAAGCCTGTCAGAAACATGACATGACAAGTATCATGAGCATTAATGTTACTTCAAAGTGTCATTAATGTTCATGACACATCCCATGTCAGGGTTATGACACACTCATGTCACTCTTATGTAGACACCTTCAAAATAAAGTGTTACCAATAAAACAATAAAACACTAAACTAAACTGATAACTAAACAATCTCCCTCTAGCTCTTCTTTGCTGGGTTCTTATCTGATGTCTATGAATGTGGCAAATTGTCAAAGAAGTGATGATCTTAAAGGGATAAAATCACATGATCTGATCAACTGAGGACGGAGGTGATTTTACCATAGGTGGCCCGCGTCATGAGGAGATGATTTAGGCAACAAACAAAAAAAAAATTGACAAAAAATGACATAGGCGATTGTTTTAACAGTGTGACGATATCTGCAAAGCCATAAGATGCAGCCACTGGTGGTTCAGATCCAGGTTCAGAGAAATTGTGAAAAAATGCTGTAAAATAAGAATGCTTTCAAAAATAGAAATGTTTATTCTTATTAATTAACAAAATGCAAAGTGAGTGAACAGAATAAAAATCTATTTGGTGTGCCCACCCTTTGCCTTCAAACCAGCATCATTTGTTCTAGGCATCTTTTCACACCTAAGACTTTTGCACAGTACTGTATATATTCCAAATATATATTGGGTTATTATTATTGATGCATTTATATAAGCAACATTCACTTCCTCAAGGAAGGGCTCATTTTAACTACTTAATAAACTGTTATGAGGTTTAATAAATAAATAAAAAGTATAATCTCTTTAAATTCATAATATTTTTTATGTTAAATTTTGACCTGAAAAGTAACTAGAGCTGGCAGCTAAATCTAGTGGAGTTAAAAGTACAATATTTGCCTCAAAATGTAGTGGAGTAGAAGTATAAAGTTGCATAAAACTTACTCATTTACTCAAGTACAGTACTTGAGTAAATGTACTTAGTTACATTCCACCACTGGATGCAGCTGTTGGAAAATATACATAACAGGTCATAATAATAATTATAACCATATTTGTAGAGCACCTTTCATACATAAAATGCAGTTTAAAGAGCTTTACAGTGTAGCATTAGAAGACACAATAAATAATCATAATTTTCATTTAAACACAAGATAAAAACATTCATAAATGTACAAAGAGTAAAAGAACAACTGAACAGTAGGGAAATTAAAGTAGTAAAAATAGATTTTTTTTTTTTAAACTAAATGCCTAAATAAGTTGATTTAAGTAAGTTTTAGTCTTTTTTTAAATAAAGTGTGTACTAAGACATATAACTAATAATAAAGTCAGTAAAAAATAAACAGCCTGTAGAAATATGATTTTAATTATTCCTCAACATGAGTAATAATGGATTCCCTGAAATGAGCAGGTCCATTTGGATGGTGTTCCAACATATAATGCATACTAATATAACAGCTGCAACATTGACATCTTTCTAGAGAAGCTTGGATAAAAAATATTTACAAAAAAGTAAATAACTAAGACTAAACAGCACGAAAACAAAATGTAAAAGGTTATTACATAAATGCAAGTTGATGTAAATTTGATCTGGTGCTTAAAATATCTTCATCTTTGAGCTCCGACATCAAATGTCCATCTGCTCTTGTTTTGTTTGCTTTTGTTCAGTCAAAAGGGACCTTTAGCGGTTCTTTGGCTCATAAGTCTAAGGTCTAACACAGCTTGGTGCCAACCGATGTGCACCTTCAAAAAGTGAATTGGAAATAAATGTGGGCTCAGCATTTGGAGTCATTTTTAAGTATCATGTTGGAAGTAAATTAAATGATCTAAGTTTGCAGACTGCTCTGCCTCAAAAGTCTCACTTCTTACTCATAGTTTTAAATATGCAGAGAGAATACCTCATGGATTTTGGTAGACTGATAAGTTGAAATTGTGCTTTTATACAGCAGCACAGCTGTATTCGTGTCTTGTCGACTGGAGTCATCACATATAATGTGCAGATGTAGTAAAAAATTGTGCTATTGTAGCACAAATTGAAGCAAAGAAGTGCAGAATAAGCTGAAATATTGTGGAATAAGGAACAGGAAAGGGTAATGTCTGGGAGATCTGAGGTTAACAGTGGTCACTTTTAGCCTGTTTTGTTAATGTCTGGAAATACTACATGTGAATTCTCATTATTTTGAATCAAAAATTATATTATAAGTGCATAAAAGGAGGATATCCTGAATTGCAATACATGCAATGTGAAATGAAAATGGTGTTTAAGCATGCATGCTGTAGTTGACAAAACAGAAATGTGACACTCTGGTGGTTCTCACAGGCTGATTTGTTTTTGCATGTATCACAGCAGGAGGAACTCTGGCAGTTATTTGCATGTGGCAACAGGTTTGCATTTTTGCCTCATTGACGTCTTTCCTGTTGGTGACATGTGGTCAATTTTAAAGAAAACTGGGGCAAGAGAAGTAAGAGAGGAAGTTATGGTACCCTAAGTTACAACATATACTGTAGATATGAATTGATAACTTTCAAACATTTTCTGTGCTATCTATGGCCTCAGCTAAGTGAGCTGTAACATGAGTCTGCATGTGTCTGTGTGGTGTGAGGTAGTTCTGAACCACAAAACACAGAATGATCATGATCATTTATATATCAATGTGGTTTATGTTCTATGCTCAGTGGAAACTATGACTTGTCAACCAAACGTGAGAACACACCCTATTTTTGAGCCTCAAAACAAAACCAGTTGACCTTCATAGTTTCACAAGCAGATAAGATTGTTGTTTTGTAAGTTTTTACATAAACAGTATGGTCAAAAACTGAAACATAGTTCAGTAAGGTAAGTGGCAGTTATTTGGACCTTTTGAGCTGTAAAATCTTGTTAATATTGTTAGTGTATATATATATATATATATATATATATATAGTACAGGCCAAAAGTTTGGACACACACCTTCTCATTCAATGCGTTTTCTTTATTTTCATGACTATTTACATTGTAGATTCTCACTGAAGGCATCAAAACTATGAATGAACACATATGGAATTATGTACTAAACAAAAAAGTGTGAAATAACTGAAACCATGTCTTGTATTTCAGATTCCTCAAAGTAGCCACCCTTTGCTTACTAGAATATAGGACATGTTTTCAGTTATTTCACACTTTTTTGTTAAGTACATAATTCCACATGTGTTTATTAATAGTTTTGATGAATCTACAATGTAAATAGTCATGAAAATAAAGGAAACGCATTGAATGAGAAGTTGTGTCCAAACTTTTGGCCTGTACTGTATATATATATATATATATATATATATATACATATGGCTTGACACACCCTACATTACCCTACATTACCATGGATCATGATTGGGCCCAGATTGGGGCTGCGCCTGCTGCTGCGGTCCTTCTTGACATGCACTATCATCAGAACTAATCATATTTTATTATTATTGAGGCTATTACTGTAGCTACTGCTGCTGTAATTCTCACTGTATTATATTCAGTTACTATACCAATATCACCAATATAAATATAACATAAGTGGCTGTAAGTTGGACTCTAGCTCTACCATGTGGCCAAATTGTGTAATTAATTTTATTTTATTGTTTGCTGAATTTTGAGAATAACTGTCTGTTTTTCCTTGATCCTTTACAGAAAGGGTAAAGCACTGAGTGAACTACAGTTTAACTAAGAGTACTGGATATTTGCATAAATCTACAGCATTAAGATATATATGATATATAAACTCAATACCACATTACAACTTTCTAAAGCTTTCAAAGTGGCTGACATTGACATGATAGAATATTCTGGCCCAGCTTTATACTTCCTTTAATGTAACAAAGTTAAAGTAGAGCTCACTCAATAGCTTTCCAAGAACTTTCAATCATGTAACATGATCTTCCTCAGCAGCTTCATCTACCACCTTGGAGAGGAAATCGTTTGAGACCACGAACTGAAAGCTACAAAACTGCTACTAAATGGAGCATGTGGATTCTTTTGTAAACTTGAATCCAACAACACGCTGTCCAAGTGCTCAGAAAAGCAAAACACTTTAATTGTCATAACTGTGAAGATATACAGTACAGGCCAAAAGTTTGGACACACCTTCTCATTCAATGCGTTTTTCTTTATTTTCATGACTATTTACATTGTAGATTCACACTGAAGGCATCAAAACTATGAATGAACACATATGGAATTATGTACTTAACAAAAAAAGTGTGAAATAACTGAATACATGTCTTGTATTTTAGATTCCTCAAAGTAGCCACCCTTTGCTTACTAGAATATAAGACATGTTTTCAGTTATTTCACACTTTTTTGTTAAGTACATAATTCCACATGTGTTCATTAATAGTTTTGATGAATTTACAATGAAAATAGTCATGAAAATAAAGGAAACGCATTGAATGAGAAGGTGTGTCGAAACTTTTGGCCTGTACTGTAATTGTTAAAGTAACATTGATTAAGTTGGTGAATCTTGAGCTGTTGTTCATGTGAATAAATAAATACACCAAATCAATACATTTGAATGCTAGAGTGATAAAAAAGAGTGATATTTTTCTTCTACTTGATCACTTACTTCATTCAGTACTGCGTATACAGAATATTTGGTGCATTCATACATTCATCTATCAACTGGTTGCTGTAATTCAATGCATGTCCACATGGTGGCAGCCCAGTAACATCAATGAGATGTAACTAACTTGTTGCTCTGGGGGGAAAAAGTGGAGCAGGTCTGCAGAGCTGACTACAGTTAAACTCTTATAAAGTTAATAGCAGGAAGAAATCTTGGATTTTTACTTAGAATTTTGAAGATTAATTATCATAATAGAAGTGCAATTCAGGGCTGAAAATGAAAAATGTTGCACATCAACACAATATCAAAGCATCCATCCAGTCTGGTTATTCAGATGTTGTGATTGGATTTTAGTATTCAAATCCTGAAGTGAATGCAGAAGACAAGAACAACACAAGACACCGCATAGAATAAATAACAAAATATGTCATGCATGTTAATAGGATCAAATTAAAAGCAAACTAAAAGCATACTGCATACTGTATATATGTCTTTATGGTATTTTAGTATGATCATCTGTGTGTTCGTAATAAAAACAGAATATTTATCAGAAGGCAATTGCATGAAAATGATCATTTTATATCAAAATAAAAGTAAGTTACAAGGGATAACAAGAATAATACATTTTGCTTTTTGTTTGAAAATTTCAGATTTCGGATATACTAAAGATTAATTTAATTTGTTTTTACCCCACTATTTCCCGAATTTGGGAACCTTTATATTTTAATTTTATCATTATTTTTTTTAAATATATGAATGGAATCAGATAGCTGAATCTGATATCCAGAGATGGGTCTTCATGAAGTGTACAGTAGCAGATGAATTTAGTGGGCATTCCTTTACTGGTTCATCCCCTGCGAGTCTCTTTCGTAGTTCTGAATTCAAACTGACAGCCCCTGTGGAGGAGTTGGGAGACTTCCCCAGCCATCTGTCTTAGAGCAGCCCCCCTCCGACACCCCCTTCCCTCCCTCCACGCATCCCTCATTCCCACACTGGGCCTTTGTCAGCAGTTCCTGTCCCTGGACTAGGCGTGGCGTGCGCAGAGGCTGGGGCGACCGTGGGTGCTTTCAGAGGCACCTGCAGATGGGACAAAGGGCCAAGGGTGCTGGGGCTGAAGACAGATTGATGCTTTGTGCACTGGGGCTGGAGAGAGAGAGAGAGAGAGAGAGAGAGGGAGAGAGAGAGAGAGAGAGAGAGAGAGAGAGAGAGAGAGGAGAGAGAGAGAGAGAGAGAGAGAGAGAGAGAGGATAGAGAGAGAGAGAGGGAGAGAGAGGGTGGTGGGGGATAGTTAGCTGAGAAGTTTTCAGGGAGAGGATTTCTGGGGGAACACGGGTGGGTTGGGGGTGAAGGGGAAGGGGGGGAGGTCTGTCACTCCAGTCTGTGTGAGTCCAAGCTTTGGAGGACCCGGAGAGATTGACAGCTTTTGTGGACTGCATCTCTGCACAATGGTCGTGCTTTAATGGGCGGTGAAGCTAGAGTAGAGCTTTGGGGAAGGTTTGGAGGGGAGGTGGTGCTTGGTAGTGGTTGCGATGGTGGCGGTGCGGGGAGGCTGAGGGATGGGGGACCAAAGGCTTTACTGCTTTGCTTGGTGGGGACCAATTCATGGGTATTCAGTCCAAGGCTCGTTATTCACTGAATGCATCCAGTGGAGGAATGCAGCAGCATCAATTAGAATGTGTTAGCAGATAGCAACGCAGGGAAGAAAAACCTTTCTCTCCCTTTTGCTCGCAGGACAACACAGTCCCACTATAGGAGGTGTCAGAGCCACAAAGCCTTTTTTGTGGGTCTCTCTCCATTACATTACCAGTGCAATATGTAAGGTGGGGACTCTTTTGATTTAAATTAAGTGGAAAAAACACTAAATCCTATTTTTATTCAGCAGGGATAATGGTTTTATACTCTATAAAGGTCTTTAACTACTTATGTGTGGCTTAAAATCTTCCCCAGCTCCCTTTTCACTCCACCTCAGTGTCTTACTCTCATTGGGGGCATTATATTTATTCAATGGTGGAGGGTCAAAGACAGACGGTTAAACAGAGTTGCTTGTAGCCTTAACTGCCGCATCACTTCTAATTGTGTATCAGTGGGTCAGTGGTTTGTTGTGTTGTCTCCCTGTAAGAAAGGAAGAGCGGATATGAATTTAAACAGTATCTTGTAAGGCATTGTTTGGAGAGGGCTCAGGCCACCACTTCAGACTCAGAGGGTCTTTTAGAAAAAGAGTTTTTTTTTCTTCTATAACTTTCAAGACAGTGATATAAAAGAAGAGGAAGGAGTCGAAAACACTTTGATGGTGATCACATGTCGGGGTTGACACACTATTCTGTGTTTTGAATGTAGAGAGGCCAGCCGTACATGCCCTTCGAACTAATTAGGCTGCACTTAATTGAATGCTTTTTCAGGTTGCATGCAGCAAACACATTCTCTATTTGAAAACAATGAAAATAGCTTAAATTTTAATCAGCCGTGTACCTTATTTTTTTTCACTAAAACAGTTCTACTAAATTTCCTATTGGTGCTATTTGTGAGAAATCTAGAAAACAGACTTCAGGGAGAGAGAAAAAAAAGGTCTATTCTGCACCGACTTACTTGAACAAACTGATTTTTCAAGTTTTCCATCCATGCACTCAGCATCCATTTTGTCTCCAATTTCCTTGCTTTTAACACAAGATGATACAGATGGCATGTGTGCTGAAATGGAATTGGGAATTTTTGTTCTCCTTAGGTTTAATGAGAACTAACTGGCAGGAACCTCTTGTAGAAAGGTGTAGATTTCAATATGAGCAATTATGCTTCATTTGAAGCCAAATGAGCCAAATTTGCATCCTCTGAAAAGGGAACCAGTGTTAAACTGTATGAAAAGTGCAGTAAATTGGGGCAAACATCGCAACGTGCAGAAATGCATCTCCGCTGTAATTGTGTAATTGTAGAAGGGCTCTAAATGCACAGCCCAATTAAACTTGCTTCTTCTGCAAGGCAAAGAATTGGCAGGTTATTATGCAGCAAAGTATCAGCACATTTAAATAGCTGCCTCCCTCATGGGTGGGGATGGAGGGTGGGATCATTTGCAGCAAAATGGAATATCTGATCAAATATGGACAGATGTCTTCATACATGTGGAGCGGCTGTGAATTGGATTGGAAGAGGCAAGATAGATGGATGGCCTCCTCTAAGAGATAGAGCTTCCTGCCCTGAGTACCGAGGGGGCACAAGAGGAAGAGGGTGAGAGAGGGGGAAGGTTAAGCTCTCAGTGGGGGGAGACATTTCCCTGAAACACCAGTTGATGGGTTTCTCCCACAAAGGGTGGAGTGACGCAGTCTGCACTGCTGCAGAACAGCCTGGTCTCTGTCTGGATTAGGCCCTGCAACACACAAAGGGGAGCTCAAGTAAACGGTTCATGAATGTTGATTAATTGATGCCATTTTTTGCAGTGTGCCATGGAGATTTAGAGGGTAGGGGTGCATGAGGGAGGTTGTGAGTAAGCAGGGAGAACTGCGATCTGAGGATGAAAATGTGTTTTTGTGAGTGTATTTTTCAGATATGCAAATCTCAAATGGTTGCTATAGATCACAACCTGACACACAAGTTTGATTCATAACTTGCGCAGAGATTCCTTAATCTCTCTGACTTCAATAAACACGACAGCTTTCCAGTAAAAAAAAAAGTTCTAAGAGCTCAAACGAGCTGGCACGCTGTGACTATCTCTGGTCTCTGTGTGCTTTGACTCCCAATGGTGTTGTCAGATGTGCCCAGCTGGCACAGCGAGCAGCTCAGGTGGCAGAGGCAACGTTGAGGTTCCCACGATGGGGTTTAGGGGTACAGGTGTGCTGGAAGAATGAGGGTGGCCCAGGGCAAGGAGGGGCGAAGCATTGGCCCATAGCCCACCTCAATGGAGGGATCCCAGGGGCCAACTCAATAGGCTGGGTTCCACTTGATGGAGAGAGAAAGGAACGTTTCAGCCGCTGCCCAGCAGGAAAGATCTGGTTGTGGGAGACCTCTTTCAGGACTCACTGTTTGTCTGAAGGCTGTCACAGCAGATGAGTACTCAGCAAACAGCGTGAACAAGGATTTGAACCAGAAAACCAACAGAGCCTTGACAATATTGTGATTGGGCCTTGTCTCTTTAGAGGGGACTGAAAGCCGAATTGAGAGCAGTAACAAGTGCACATTCAGAGCAGGACGGGGATGCCTTTGGGTTGTGTTTTATGGTTTTGAGGCTTATATGTGGTGGATAAAGCAAAATCATGTTAATCTCCCTTTTCTCTCTTCTAAAAGCAGAATGGGAGCAAACCTGTGGCACTTTAATGGCCTAACCAAAGTCTTACAAAGTCATTGTTCTGTCTTGTTAAGTCAAACGTGAATGAGACCTCTGCAGGCAAAACAGACGATGAGTTGGAGCATTCTTTAAAATGTAAATATGTGCATCAGTTACACTCAGTTTATTTATGCTATTTTCACCTTTTGTTGGGAGCTTTGACAGAATTCTATTAATGAGCCTGCTGTGGGCGCCATATATAAAAGATATTTTACATTATACTGTTCTGCAGCCTTTTTTAGTGTCCCAGCTGCACCTGATGGTGCAACATAAGACCCACAGTGTCACAGTTACAAACTACAAAGTATATTTAGACCTACAGCATAGTTTAAGTTGCAATCATACCCCTGTATTCTCTAAGGGATATTTCCTTTTCACCTACATACACAAATGCATGCATGCATGCGCTCTTACTCACTTACTGTGACTCACTCAGACACACACGCACCTTTGCTTTGTCACCTGGTTTCTGCCCAGAAAGAGGGATTAGGAGAAAAACCACAGCTCATTCCAGTGAGGAACAGGAGAGGAGGGGGGCTATTACTAATATCACACATGCCGCTGTAACTAAAGACACTTTTGCTAAACTGATGTTTTCTAAATCGGAAGATAAATGAAATATAATTGAGGATTACATGCAAATGAAATCATGCATGTCATTCTTATTTATTATGTGGTTATCAAATGTTAAGGGTTTTTTTTTTTTTTTCTTTTACACCAAAAGGTCTCATGATATTTATCTATCAGCCGCTGACAACAAATAGATTAAGGAGTGGGAATCAGTAAAATCAGATTACACATAAAACAAACCGATTATATGCTTCAGTTTTGTTTCCCCTCTGACTCTGTATACATTTATCGACCTATTTATCCATTTGATGGTGAGTGAGAGGGCCATACAAAGAGCAATGTTGTCTTTTGGAGGAGTTGGGCTAACTTTGAAGGTTTCTGAAGAGAGAGGCTTGTGATGGAATGGGCCGGGAAGGACTGTGACTTCTCCATTGAGAGTGGAGGGGCACGCTGGATTAGCTTGATTTGCCTGTGAATGGGCGCTTTCCATTATTCTTGTTAGGGAGCTGTCACATCGAATTGAGAAAGTGAAAACCTCCTTTTATCAACCTTTTCCAAGTGAAACTGAACGGGCAATCAATAACTGAATTCAGGCCCAGGGGGAAAGTCAAGCAGAATGATATGGGGCTGTTATAAAGGGGGTATTTGTCAAATTGCTAATGGGAAAAAGCGGATAACTGATGTAATTTTGGCTCCAGATGCTGTTGAGTATAACAGAAAACTGAAAATAAAGAAATTAAGTCAAAGTGGCACAAATAGAAATAAAAAAGGTTATAAGGGCTGTTTAGTACTAGTAATAAAATGCTAATTATTATTGTATTACAACAATAGAACTACAACAAAAAAGACAACAACTACTATTATAACTGCAACTACTACTTATAATTATCAAAAGATTTCAGGAAAAGATTTATATTTATATAACAAAAATGCGCTAAAAAATAAAAAATGACAACAAAACTGAAGAAAAAACTGTAAGAAACCCTCAAAGCAGTATAAAAAATATATATGTAGTATATATATATATGTATATATATATATATATATATATGTATATATATATATATATATATATATATATATATATATATATATATATATATATAAACATTATTATTACAGAAAATCATAAAAGTTTTATTTTTCCTACATTTAAACTGAAAGTCAGAAAAACTTTAACAAGAGTTTATATATATATATATATTCATGGAATGATGCTATAATAATTGTTAGAATCTCACCACAAAATACATGTGTATATATATTATATGATTATGGTTAATTATGTTTATGATCCTTTTGCAATAAGTTCCATATAACCTAAACGCTGTTACAAGACCAAACAAACCGGGAGTGGCTCACTTTTTATTATACGAATGACACCATATTGTTTTGGAGTTTCATTATATTGACCTTATTGTGCCATTGTGCTTGTTCTGACACCATGATAATGCCTGAATACAGAGGGAATTATGCTCTGTATAAATAGATCCCATAGTCAAGGATCGCTTCAATTATCCCTCTACACATTGACAACATGAACAGAATAAAAACTAAAGCCTTAGTCCAAGCTGGTCTCAAGGCGCTCTTCAAACATTGTTTTGGCTATTGTTAGAGGGGCAGAGGAACATCATCAGCATCAATGGCAACACAGAAAAGAAATACATTCATCTGATACATTAACTGCTTTTATACAATCAAAGCATTAATTGACAAAAAAACCTAAAGAAAAGTAATTCAACTATTAATGGCTATTTTAAACTTCATTAGAGCTATTTTTTATCTACTTTAAAACTACAAATCTGTTTGTGTTTTCTCTTTAATTCTTATATTTTAATCCTGTTGCACATTCCATTCTAGTAGTTTTTAAGTGTTTCAAGCAGTTTTTCTATCATATTAAATTGCACATATTATCATTGCCAAGAGCTTCCACACTCGAACCATTAATCAACAAATTTTCTCATATTGCTGCTCTCAATTTTTACGCTGGATGGAGAAAATGAATCGGATCATTTGGCCTCATCAATCAATTTGGTAATTGATGTCTTAATCGTTATACAGTTAATTGAGCACCTTGATTGTTGCCTATCATTGTTCAAAGTAGCAGGCTGCAGCAGTTTGGGGGAAATTAGAAGAAATGGCACGATGATATTTTTTATTTATTTTTTTTGCCTTACAATTAAAATCACTTTTCCTCATATTTAGAAAAAGCTATAAAAGCAAAAAAGATGTTTTTCAAATGTGTTTTTCTCGACACTTCATATAAAAAATAGCCGCTGTTTTGAAAACTCAAAAATAATGGTATGATTTTGCTGAGTGCTCCTGCCAATAAGAGTATGTGAGGTTTTCATCAGCGTAATTGTCATCCATCCATCTTCTGTGCACAGTGAGTTGATAACAGCCTATGAAAAATGACTCATGGCTATAATGAGTGTCTCACCTCTGAGTGGTAACCACGTTAGCAGCACTCTGTGGAACAGTAATTCCCCATTTATTCCACTTCACTGTCTTTTCTCCACCTCATATACCCTCTTACCTTCACATTTTCACGTAACAAATCCCTCTTTTCTACAATGTCCCCAGTCCTGACAGTAGTTAAACAGTAAAGGCCCCAGGCCTGGTGACTGAGGCTGCAGAGGCCACGGGCTCTCATATAGACAGACAAGGTGTAGGATAGCAGCTAAGGCTCGGGGGGACCGTGGGGGAAGAGTCCTTAATTGAGTTACAGAATACTTTAATTCCCACATTCCTGCTCTTGACGCTTCACAGACAATATGAGCCACTGAGGGGGAAAAAAACCCACCCAGTTCTATCCCCGGAGTGCAGCTGCGAGGCAATTATCATCAAGCACCCCTGCATCTGTGTACAAACAATCCCACAGCTGCTGGCATTGATACTGTACATGCAGAGAGGAGAAGAGAAAGCCCAGGTTGACCCCAGGGCTCCAGTATCGCCTCCAAGACCATGACCTATTCATCTGGGAAGTATTTGTAACACCTAGGAACACTCGACCTGTTTACAATTTCAAATGAGCTGTCACAATATGTTTACCGCAGTGTTTGCTCTATTGATATAAAGCGTATAAATGTTTTAATCATTAGGCTAAAAAACAGAAATCATTAGACGCCTACTATCACACGTGCAAGGTGTGAATTCCCACTTGCTCTAAATATTCTATTCATACAAGTGTAATTTGGCACCTCTTTAAGAAATAAGTTACCAGAGAAGGAGGTATAGCCTACATGTAGACACAAAAGCTTTAAGGACATCTTTATCTTTCTCCTCCTTTAACCCCTTAACATACTTTTAGACACGTTCTCACACCCAAACAATGGTTGTTTGCCAATGGGAACACATTTTTAAACGGTCACACATGGTTAATGTTGTGAATTAAAACAAAACTACTTGGTTTAGTTCAAGAAAAAATATCAAGGTTGAATCTTGCATTTTCAATGAAGATTTGAAAAAAATACTGGATTCATTGACATAGGTAACATATTTCCAGAAGTTAATTTACAGGTTAACTTTAAATGATAAAACTGATTCTTTTTGACCAATTCATCCACAACAACCTCCTCCCGCCACCGACTGTGACTCTGACGTAAAAAAATGCACCATCAGCCTGGTGCATTTCATACAGACAATGACATTTTTTTCATGCAACCGTATCTGGGTTTGCAGAAATATACATTTAATTATTTTCTTTTGGCAGGGCTGGGACTTTGTCGCTCTTTATACCACATTACCTGACTTTTTCTCCCGTCATAAATACTACGGCCATTAGAGGTCGCCGGCTAAGAATACACATTTATATGATAATACAGGCAATATACTGGTTTTGACGCTAAACATGACATTTTAAAAATGGAATACAAATATCATGTTAAAAATAAACATATCATTATATTGTATAAATAATAACTAGTGCCTCTAATTTCTTTCCATTCTCGCTCTGTTTTGTAGTTTTGTTGCTCTTCACCTTCCTACAGAGTTAAAGATGAATTTCACTGACACAGTTTTTATTGTAATTATTATTATTTTTTCTATAAGGGTGGCAATGATATTATTATTGTGAAATTTTTGGCCATAATTGTTTAATGATATTGTGGTAGATGTAGTCTGAACTTTTTCTAATTTTTATCGTCTTAAGTAGCTTTAATTTTGAAAAACACAAACACTTGTTCCATCTACTCACTAAAGCTCTATGTTGTTTACATATATTATTATGAATATTCAAACCCTCAACTTGTTTTTCAACGCTGCATCTTTCCATCAAATTTAATGCATCACATTTACACATATTTGGTATGTTTTCAATCTTTGAGAATTTCACTTTAATTGTATATAAAATTGTGTGGGTTTGAACAACGCTTCACCACAGAGATGCAAACATAGTATTAAAATACGTTAAATCATTGCTCGTATTCCCATGTGTGTTTGAGTGGGCTTAATGTGTGTGACCAAAAATGTGAGTGGGCTAGTGAGAGTGAGTGGGCCTATTTGTGAGAGCAGCGTGACTGAGAGGGCCACTGTGGGATCGAGGGGAGACGGAGGATGACTTTATGACACTGAGGGGACAGGATCAGGGGCAGGAACAGAGAGGGCCTGGCGGAGGTGGAGGTGGTGTGGGGAGAGGGGAAGCCCTAGCTGTCAGCTCTGAGGGGCTGCTGGAAGACTCAGCAGGAGCCCAGCTTGGCCCCCGGGATGCCTTGTCACCACGGCGAGGCCCTGGAATGCACCGAAACACAATGAGCTCCTGGGGCTCAGAGGGCACTCCGATTTGATAACCACATTAAAGTCCTAGCAACATCTGTTGGGGTGCAGGAGAAAGGCCTACTGGCAGGCTTTAACCCCCCGAAACTGGGATCATTAACCCTCAGCCCTGTGAGAGAAGGGGGACAACAGCCCTCTATTTGTCAGCCGCCCTGCACAGGGCTGCGGGGGCTAATATTTTACCAAAAACAGCGTGAGAAGAGAAGCGGCCCTGGGCACCATGGAGAGCGCTTCTTCACACTTTACACACACATTAGCGGGGAAGTACAGTCTGTTTGTGGAACTCACAAAATAACATTTGCATAAGCTCCAAAGTAGCGGCCTTCTGAATGTGTCTTCAGTTTGCATCATTTAAAAAGTATGTGATTACAAAACATTTTAGCAAATATCAAATTAATAGAAAGAACAGATGGACATAATCTTGGTGTCATGTATTACATTAAAGTACACAAAGACTTGTGGGTATTATTTTCCCCTCTGATTTGTTAATGTGCAGTTAGAGGCAAGGGGGCCAAGTTGATCGAGGATGGAGAAATAACAGGTGTCCTATCACAAAGACACGTCTCAGGCTCTAGGATGCTCTGGTGCTTCGTGGGTCAGCGCCAAGCCTCATCCACCTCCACAGGTTTCAAAGCGAAGGCCACCTCTCTGTAATGAATAATTAAGGAAACAAAAGGCCCCGAGGGGGTGAGAGGGTGGGGGAGCAGGCGGGAAGCTGTGGTGGGCCTAATGCAACTAGGCCAGATGCAGCGAGGAGAGCTGAGGTTTTTGCCCCTGCGTTTCATAGAAAACATCATCCTAAATGTATTCCCTGGAGATGAGGGTCTGCAGGAGGTGCCCCCAATGCACAGGGTCCTCAAGTGCCTCCACACAAGTAATCCCATTCACTGCAGCTCATTACATGGGCAATTAAGTGCTGGGGTGGAGGAGCGGGGTGGGGTGGGGAGGGCTATGGCGAAGAAGTGTGTATGTGAGTGTGTATATAGAGGGGTAACCATCATTGGGTTTTAAGGATCAAAAAAGCCCCACCAATCCAATTCCCCCTTCACCCAGCTTCGCCTTCGCTCGCCGAGCAGCCCCCTCCCAGCTCCTTCACCTGGGCTGGGTCTCTGTGGACACCTGCCTCTCCTAATGAAGATCCATGGCTTCATTTCCATTTCTGGAGTCATATCAGAGACTGCCAAGCACAAAACAGGCCTGTTTCCTCTGAGGCCTGGAGAGCCGGATAGAATGACACGGCTAAGTGCTCTGGCAGAGCAGGGCAGCTGCGGAGCCTGAAAATGGGATTTGGTTGGGGGTTCTGAAGTGGGGGGCTCGGGTGGAGAGGACCTGATGTTTGGATTGGCCACAATGGCAGCCGTGTGCTACCTCAGCAGCTCCTCGGCGCTAATGAGGCTTTCTGCGGAGATGGAGGAGGAGAAGAGAGGGCATGAGGAGGTGGAGAAGAGGAGAAAAGAGGAGGAGTGTACCACTACACACCTACCTCACACACCACTCTCACCTCCTCTGCTGATAACAGCTTCGCCAACTCTTGAAGATACACACCAAAGATCTTGTATAACACAATGGCCGCACATTGACGAGCGCAGCTGTTGAGATATAACCATCTTTGAGTCCTTGAAATTTTCACATAACATTTAACAAAACATTACTTGCAGCATTATGCACCAACTTTGCTCCACAGTTGTCCAAGCTGTTGTCCTTTGAGGCTGTCATAATCTAAATACTTTTTAGCAACTTGTGATTACTAAAATGTATTGGAATAGTTGAAAGGAGGTGAAGGAAACAGGCCAGACCTTCAAATCTGATCATAAACAGATTAGTTACTGCAGAAAATGTGGCAATTCAAACTTAAACCTTTTCTTAAAGAGGACCTATAATTTTCCCAATTTTCTGTCAGATACAGTACAGGCCAAAAGTTTGGACACACCTTCTCATTCAATGCGTTTCCTTTATTTTCATGACTATTGACATTGTAAATCCATCAAAACTATTAATGAACACATGTGGAATTATGTACTTAACAAAAAAGTGTGAAATAACTGAAAACATGTCTTATATTCTAGTAAGCAAAGGGTGGTTACTTTGAGGAATCTAAAATACAAGACATGTTTTCAGTTATTTCACACTTTTTTTGTTAAGTACATAATTCCATATGTGTTCATTCATAGTTTTGATGCCTTCAGTGAGAATCTACAATGTAAATTGTCATGAAAATAAAGAAAAACGCATTGAATGAGAAGGTGTGTGTCCTGTACTGTATATCATCTTACAATGTCAGATGTTCATATGATACATGGTCCTTGGTTTAAATTATGTGGTAAACATATATAAAAGTAATATCTGTGAGCAACTGCAGGTTTCCCACCGTTCACTCCATTTCCAACATTTTTCTCAACTCTCAGCTCAAACTGACATCAGTTTGTGCAGAGTTTCTATATATATTGTCCTCTGCTCCAGACTTGTCACTGCAGTGTTTACATTACATTCAGTGCTACATGTAGCTACATGCTAATCTGGTGGTCAATATTGTTAATTCCACCCAAAATGATCACATTCCTGCTGGAGCATTCTTTATGAGCGCTACCTAGAAAGTGCAGCTGTATTCCCAGGTGAAGTGATGGTCTTACAGAGATAGTAGAGTACAAATGAGGAAGACCTGGAAACAGTGACAAATCTGGGCTTTTGTGGGAGCAGAGCTGAAAAAAAAAGTGACACAACAGAGCCTCTCAGATAGATGGTGAATAGAGGTGCAGTAGCTATGATCAGAATGAGAAGAAAAGAAAGATTTCTGAATATTAAAGCATATCAATATGTTCTTGTTGGAACCTGGTCTCACAGGAATCCGTGAAATAGCCACGGATTCGCTTAACTCAAAATCCGTGGAATAGCCACGGAATCACTCAAATTTCCGTGAAACTGACACGGATTTCGCTACAATGCAAGTTAATGACAGTCATATCCCGTGGCTATTGGTTTGTTCCAAGTCATGTGACTTTCAAGGTCGCGGCGGTCAGAACAAAAAACATGGAGGACAGTTCTCTCATTTTTTGTGAAAAAAATCAATATTTTGACTTAGTATAAAGTCAAGTGCATAAAAATGGATTTTGATCACATTTCTAGCGAGAAATATATGTTTTATTTTCTAAATATTCACTCAGTGAATGTACATAATCACTTTGTATGTTGGAATAGCCACGGGATATGACTGTCATTAACTTGCATTGTAGCGAAATCTGTGTCAGTTTCACGGAAATTTGAGTGATTCCGTGGCTATTCCACGGATTTTGAGTTAAGCGAATCCGTGGCTATTTCACAGATTCCTGTGAGACCATGTTGTCTAGTAGAAAGCTAAAAGTATGAACCTGGAAATGAGCCTAATAGGCCCCCTTAAAATGACATATGATCAATACCAGCCCTGAGCTCTCCCCACCTCGGCCTGTTAACCACTGTGTAGGGAGCGCGTGTGTGTCTTTCAATACAGTGGTCCAGGCTGTGCTTGTTAACATGTTCTACCTCACTGACTCCTCTCAGCACCTGGGGGCAGGGCCTCAGAGCCGAGCCAGGTGAGGAAGAGGAAGAGGAAGAGAGAAGGAAAACAAACAAGGTGACACCTCAGCCATATAACAGCTGCCTGCTCCAGTGATAGACCTGAAAGAAGACCCGCCCACTCACCTCAGCTCATTTCATTCAGTCAACAAAAACACTGAGTCAGAAAAGTGGTGCCAGAAGATACTAACAGCAGGAATTACTAGGATATCCTAAAAGGTTTTTGTAGTAACAAGAACAGATTAACAAAGCAAAACATCTGCCAGTAGCAGGTGAAAGCAGCAAGATAAGGATCCAGTCTATTTCCTCACACGATATCTGAACAGACGAAGGACAAAAACAAAAAAAGTTAGCATTAAATACAGTAATAGACAGTGATGTAACGTTGTTATTATGGGCCACAGTGGACATTAGTTACTAGTTATGCACAGCATAGAAACTAAATAAAACATAGTGCAACATTTAGTGCAAAGATAAATAGAATACATATTAAAACATAGTCATTAAAACAAAAGTTCACATTCTGAAGTAAAAGTTGCTGTGCACATGTTCTGATGTAGCAATTATCTATGATGGAAGATCCTGTTCAAGGTGTAGTATTTTACCAACAATGTGTCAGATTTGAGTTTATATTTTGCACCCAAACTAGGAATGTATAACATATTGTCACATCATCATATAGAGACAGACGGCATCATTATACATATTATCCAGCAATCACCAATGCATATGTGTATGTGACAAAAAAATACCCAATTATTAATTTAATTGATTAGCTTTTTTATAGTAATGAAAAATACTTATAATTTTTATACACAGGCGGACACAATCCTCTGTTAATTGTGGTTTCATTTTCATTGTGATATGTTTGAGATTGGTTAATAAAGTTTCGAGAAGATATGCACTTTATTTGAGAAGATTTGCACTTTATTTCTTTAAGAAATCACATTGACACAATCATTTCATGGAAAGATATAAAAAATAATTTATTCCAACTTTATGAGCAGCCGTGTAGCTTTTAACTTTGTTAAGATTGCTACTGACTATGAATATTTACCCAAAAACAAAACAAAAAGTAAAGAAAACCATGACAAGTATGGGTTTACTTTTCCTTTTTAATTTGACATTAATTTTTCTTTGAAATAAAGGTATGTTTCTGAGGTGGCAGTCTGAGTCAGTTGTAAGGGCTAACACATTGTTGGAGGCCTCGGTGCAGCAGAACTGTCTATATTTATGCCTCTGGTCATATATGGGAGTGAAAACTAGAGTACATCTACAATACTTCTAATAAAGTGTTGTTTTTTTTCTGTTGCAGCCCCCAAACTATGGAATAAGCTACCTTTGCACATCAGACAAGCCTCCTCACTGTCCATTTTTAAAACTCATCTTAAAACCTATTTTTATTCCTTGGCTTTTAACCACGCACGAGACTCTGCTCTTGTTTTTAGTGTTTTATGGTTTGTTTTTATTTATTGTTTTTTAAATAGTTTTTTAAAAAAGCAATGAATCTATTTATTTTAGTGTTTATTCCTGTTTTATTTATTTCATTGTCTCTTGTTCTGTTTGTTTATGTACAGCACTTTGTTGCGGCTGTGGTTGTTTTAAAGTGCTTTACAAATAAAGTTGAGTTGAGTTGAGAAGAGCATGTTTTCGGGGTATGTTTTCAAAAAAACAGGTCAGCTCATGAGGCATAAAGTTGTCCTGTTTGTGTGTATGCAGGGGTGGAGCCTGAAGGGGAGGGGGCTCAGGTAGGGATTGTGTATGGTGTCACTTTGCGGGCCCCTCTGCACTCACCTGGAACAGAGCACTTCCCCTCCCTGAGTCTTATCAGTTCCCAGAGGAAATACCTGCCGCAGGTAAACACGACCCTTCGACCCCGTCGGCCATCCACTCTGCCCCGCTCTCAGCAGACCCTGTCCCTGTCCTGGAGCCTGTCTCTGTCTAATCTCTGGATTAGCTCCACCAACAGCCTTAACACCCAGCTGCAAGCATCACCTTTGCACACAGACCAGGTCTTCTGACAGCCCCTTGGCCCCTGCCCCAACCACCTTAGATGTTGTTCTTCATGCACTAGTGAGGAAAACCTTTATCCCCTCCCCCCCTCCTCCTCCTACATCCCCTCATCCCTCTGTCTCAAATTTAATCTTATCTACATATCACCAGGTGTAACCAAATATCCCTCTTATCAACCGCGGTGTCTTCAGCTCTGTTTTGCATTGTCACAGGAGTGATTTATTCAGGTGGAAACTGAATATAAATAATATGTCATATGTCACAAGAATCGTGCGGTATTTGCGATGGAAGTTAGCTTCATTAGAGTATGAGCAAAATGATGAATTTTCAAAGTGATCACATTAAAGAATGATTGTAATTAAAACGGAGACGTAGTCTACTTTTAATGACTTCGGAGTGTAATTAATTCTTCTACAGTATCTATAACAGAGTTTCTAATAAATGTGGGGGTGGTGATTTATTTTTAATTACTTCCTTAAGAATTTTGAAATAAGACTTTTTCTATGAAATATGACATAGCCAGTGATGAAATGCCACACCCTGCTCATTTTACAGATGAAAATGCTCATTGACTCGGGCAGCCATGTGAGTGCACACAAGTAAATATGCATGCATGCATTTTGCAGCTAGTTGTGCTCACTGAAATCTTATATAAATGCTGGTTTACTGAAGGACTTTCCCTTTTTTATACACAATTTTTTTTTTGGAATGCTACAAGTAAATGTGCAACAGAGAGAAGAAGTCTTAGTGTGTTTGAACTTGTTCGACCAGTCCTGCTGTGGTAATGCTGGGAAGATGAGGAGGAGGAGGGCGGTGATACTCCCGGAAAGGGGACTGTCTCCCAAGGGACAGCTGACCCTGTTAGAAGGAGGCATATTCCCACAATCCTCTGTCTGGCTCCAGGACAGAGGCCACAGGGCGCTGGCCCGTCGCAGACCCCCCTCCTCCTCCCACAACCCCCCACATGCTCACCTCCTCACCACTACCTCCACAGGGTCAGGGTTACTCTCTCACCCCTGGGCCACCTACATCTCCCCCCCTCTGCCCCTCCCCCACTGTCACCTGAGCCACACAGGTAAATGCTTGACTTTATTTGATGGATGCGGTTTCCCACGGCGACAGTGATGTACGCAGGGCCGCAGTTCCCTCCTCCCCCTCCCCCGCCTGTGGAGTCTGGAGCTGGAGTGGTGATTTTGTGCTGATAACCTCCTTGGCGCACCCCTTCTCGGCTGGATGAGGGAAACTGGAGAGGACAAGACATCCTGTGTGACGCACCTGAGTGTACGCCTCATCAGGCTAAAACAAAGAGGGCTCCATTCTAAAACAAGCCATTAAGACATCTGCACACATCAAAATAATATTTAGTGCTTGAATGTGATATGACTGGGAATTAATACATATTTTGTGCGTATATCAGCAAAAGAGTGTGTTTGCTGCAGACATTTGCCAAAGAAATTTGCTTTTACCATCTATGAAGTAAGTGTTGGCACACTGTAAAACCCAACTTTTGTTTCAACTTAAATATTTGAGTTTCCATGCTGCGAAATAATTTGATGTCGAGACAACAAAAACAATTTAGTTAACTCAAATGAATCTTGCTATTTGACCTAATATTTTAAGTTAAAATGACTTTTTGTACAAATATTTGTTGTATTGAAAAGGAAAAATTAGTTATAATAACAAACAATCAACATTGGGTTTTACAGTGCACAAATCGCTATCTACTACTGTAAAGTGTCCCTTCACCACACCTTAATTAACAAAAAATAGTGTTTTTGTCCTTTATCAATGACAACCCCTCCCTCTATCTCCTCCCCATTATTAGCAGATAGCGCTACATTAGAGATAAGCAGTACAATGGCCGGGGGTGAAGGCCTGGATCACAGTTGTTTCTTATCTCTCACCTCATCTGCAGCCTGTGGTGTCTCTGTCAGAGGATGTTGTTAAACCAAGTCAAACACTCAAACATCCTGTGGCATCACCCTGCCTATATAGTCCACAGCCACACACACAAACACACACATATACAAACCTCTCCTTTATGGCAGTTCACACTTGGCTGGGGCCTGGCCACTGTGGACGGTTCACGGGCTCAGGGACGCTGTTTGCAGAGGTGAGGAGATCCTGGATTTCTTTTGGTAAGGTCTTGAAATATGGAAGATTGACACTGAGTTGAAGTTAAATGTAGCAACTGATTATATAAAAGACAGTACGATGAAATGAGTAAGCAAAAGTGTCAGCAGTCTGGATTTTATCTTTTAAACGGGTCAAATTTAAATAACCTAATAAATCAAGTGGGAAAATTAAAATGATGAATCTTATTGAAAATTATCAACTAAATTCAGAGCAAACTTCCGAGGGTGGCTCTTTTTGACTAACTTTCATCAGCAGAAGCCCTCAAAATGCTTACACGATTGCACACACACACACACACACACACACACACACTCCCTCTGTGAAGGGAGGAAGCCCCGGTGCAGGCAGGTTAATATCAGGAGCACTTGACAACAATGGTGTGTTATGAGGTGCTGCAGCGGTAATAAGGTCTTTGTTGGGACTTTAGAGCACAGCCACATCACATCATTACTCATCCTGGGAGACCAGTTGCCAGTCGGCATGGCAACCGGGACTTGGCTGAAGCCAGAAGCAAGACCAGAATCTCAATGCCCAGAGAGCGAACGAACACACAAAGAATGTTCTAGTGGAAGGAAAAAGTTTACAAGTGGCCACGGTGACCTCAGACCACTGCCTCGGAGATGGGATAAAGTTGATCTAAAACCCGGCAAATTAAATAATATTGACAGGAAAGTCTGCTTTAATTTGAAATAAGTTCTGCAAATTAAACTTCAGCAACTTGGTTTAATCTAAATCTAATGTCATATCCTGCAGTAAAAACTTCAGATTAGTAGAGATAAACGAGACTGAATGGATTATCCAATCAAACAGGAAATGGATTCAATTCAGCCCTCTTCCTTTTTCCATCTGCACCCATGTTGAGCGTGTGACGGGACAGATTAGGAGTGGACAGTGCAGTCAGTGGAGGTATGCAGCGGTGTGAGAGTTTTATCCTGCAGGTTGTTGGGTCAGTGTGGAGCGGTCAGCAGCTGCTGCCTGGCCTAGGTCCCACAGTTCCCAGGCTGGGGGGATTGACAGGCCAGTAATAAAATCAGGCGCCCTGGTTGGGCTGTGTGCGGCCCATTGTTCCCCCAGCAAGGCCCGCGGCTGCTGTTTACTTTCTCCCATATGCATTATTCAACGGCACAGGAGCTCCCGGAGAAAGGGGCCCCATTCAGGGATCCTCTTGCCCTTGTTTTGTTTTGCTAATTTTCAATTAAAATAAACCATCTCTTGCCAGTGCCATGGCTGAGTGGGGAAAGAGAGAGGGACACTGTCCCTGCCATTTGGGCCGTCTGAGGAGATTAGACCAAATGTATAAATGAGAATAAAGTGGGATGTATCATTCATACTGTCAGTGATATGTTTTTCTATAGTAGGATTTAAATGGAGACAATGAGAGGGCTTGCTGTTTCAGTTGAGAGCATACGCTGGCCTCTTATTTATGTTATTGTTTTTGAACATGTCCCCCAGCATGACCTCATTTTCTAAAAAAAAAAAAAGAGGATTAGATATGTAAACAAAAATCAAATATCTTCAGATTTATTTTCAGCCGGCCAACAAGTGCGCTTCTGTTGCACTGAAGCACATTACGGATTTCACCCTTGAGGTTGCAAAAAGAAGGACTCCCATATGGTAAGAGAAAGTGTGAAATAATCACAAAGACAATGACTTTTCAATAATGACTCCCAGAGGTCATTAAATGAAGCCAGCCAGGACAGCCTGGGCTAATCAATAAGTCCAGTGATGGCTCTCTTTTTTTAAGTCGCCTCTTTCTCACAGGAGGGGGCCGAGCCAACCTTGTGGAGCGTGGGGACAGATGCGGTGACAGTAGGGAGCTAGCAGAGTTAAAGATTCACCACACATCTGTCACTTCAGCCGGGCCGGCAGCTCTTGGTCTGCCCCCGCTGACAGCCTGCCTGCCTGACTGCCCGACGCCATGCCTACCTGTGGCTGTGGTTCGCTGCTAAGCTTTACCATCTGCCTCATCTCTGGGGTCCCTGCATGCTTGACGTCCCCCTAATCTTTACCATTCTAATTTAATTTTCTTATTATGTAAACCCCTGCTAACACCCTTACAGACACAAACACCTGATAACGCACCTCCCCCTCCTCTAAAATTACCTCTTTAAAAAAAAATTCTGGAAAGCAGTCCTAATTGGCTGGCTCCCAGAAACCTTCACTCTCACAACCTGTCAAATGCTGATAATTACAGAGTTTAGCAGCAACCTGTTGTAGCCTGTTTTGGGTCTTACAGCAGCCAACATTCATTCAACAAAATCATTTACCGCAGCATATACTGTACATGTGTGTCATCGTCTACACTATCAACTTCTTCTCTTCTGTAAAGACAAATGGTTTCTCCGCACTAGCCTGTTAGTGCCTGATGAGTGGGGATGTGAATGTGGAGGGCCTCTTGGCTTGGCTGGACACAGTCTGTTCCCCCGCTGGGTGCAGGTGAGCTCTCAATGCAGCCCTCAGCACCTGCCCTCTTTGTTCCCTTGTTGATGGCTTTATGGTGTGAAGGGGATCCGTCTGTCTGGCTCTCGTAAAGCCAGCGGCGCGAGGCCTAGTAAAAGCCACACTGCTGCCAGGGCATTGTGTGGGGCCCGGTGGCTCCCAGAGTGACCCCACCAGCCAGTGAGGGAGCCCAGTTTAGCGCCCACAACAACTGACGCACATGCTTATAGCAGAGACCCATATGGGCATTTACATGAGCACAGAAAAATACATAAACACAACCATGCACATATGTGAATGTATATACAGGGGGGGGTCCCAAGAGAGCTATAATGATCCCTCCTCCCAGTGAGCCTTTTTAAAACAATAACTGTTTACTGCTGTCTCTGTCATGTTTCATTCCTCTTTTATCACTCACCACTTTACTGAGGAAACAAACAAACTACTGAAGCAGGTCCAATGCTTTGTTATTTCCTGGAGACAGAGATCAGTAATCAAATCATAACAATGACAGTAACAATAGGTGGTGGAAAGTAACTAATTACTAATTAATTAATTTACTGTACTGTACTTTTATCATACTTCTGAGAAAAATACTGCACTTTTCACTCCACCAGAATTTAGACACAAAACATGCCATCATCCAATAAAATATTATATGTAGTGTTGTATATCAAACTACCCAACAGCATATAAAGTATAATTAGCAACACATTACAACATTACATTGCTGCTTGAGGCAGGACTAATAATTATACAATAATGTAGCAAAGAAAATAAATAAAACACAGAATAGGAGGAGCCATTGCACTGTTGCAATATTTTTTTACATTTTTTACTTGTAGTAAACTTTTAATATTTTGATATCTCTTTTGTAAAAGATAAAGTAAAAGGTTTGAGTACAAACCTGATTCTAAAAAAGTTGGGTGAACATAACTAAAAACAGAATGCATCACATTCAGAACAATTATATATTAACAAAAAGAAAACTTTCCCAGTTTGAGCATTTGATACCTTGTCTTTGTACTGTATTCAATTACATGTAGGTTGCAAGGGAATTGCAAATCACTGCATCCTCATGTTTTTATTAAGTTTTTCACAGCAAAAAAAAAATCTAAAAATGTCTTTAAAACAAACGTTCAATTCTTAAAAAATTCTGCCACCACATTAAATGTTTTTTTTAAATCCTAAAATGTCTTTAAAATGCATTAAAAACTCTGTAATTCTAAAAACTGCTTAAGGTAGTACAAATAATTATGCAATAATATAAAACAGTAAACAATGTAACAGAATGGGAGGAGCATTGTTCCACTATGAGAACTTTTGCCTTTGATGACTAACTATATTTTGATGATAAGATGTTATTTGTTTATTTTTAAGAAGCTAAAGTGGCTTGCAACTACAGTAAGTATTAGTGTTTTTTTAATCCTACTTTTACTAAAAGGAGGTAAAGGATGCGAGAACTTCTGCTACAAATTCTGCTGCTACCTTATTTCTTAAATGTCCTTCACAATATTTGTGTAATAAGACCAGTACTCATTATTCTAGTGCTACATAATTTATTCTACAGTATAAAAGTTCTGTAGAGAGTGATAAAATCTCAAAGTAAATGCGAGGAATAGCAATACTTTTAAGGGCTTGTATAACAACGTATATCCTAAGATATTTTACTGAGGACTTCTGAAGTGCAATGCTACAGAGTGTGTCTAAGAGGGTTTGTTGAAACCTTCACATCAGTTTGAGTGACAAACACAGAGTCCCAAACCCGATAAAGCAGCTCAATGGCTGTGGGAGGTCAATGATTGCACAGAAATAAGCCCTACATTAATGTTTAATTTATATGATTTTCCTGGATATGAAATCTTACTGATAAGCTGAAGCAAATTAAGTGGCTGAAAGGAGGGCCGTAAGCAGCTTGGTATTTGAGATCAGGTCTTTGAGTGGGAGCATCTTAGAAACCAATTACCAGACAAGAAATAGATCATTATTTTTTCTTAGAGGATTGGGTTGTGGGGATGTGGGGGGGCAAAGGTGGTTGCTAAAAGGAAGGGAGGGTTTTCTAGATTGAGGAGGGAGGGCACAATAAAGACATAATCATCTACCCTCAACTTTTCCTATCCAACTTTCGGATTTTAATTTGCCGTCTGTGAAGTGGTACCTAATTTACTTTCGCCTCATCCCTTCAATGCACTATTGTTGCCGCTGCTGAGATTCAGAGCTTCCTCTCTTAGCTCACCTCGGCGTGAAATTGGTTTAATGAAGCTGAAAGGTATGGGGCTCTCACAACACTGTGGATTCCAGTGACACTGCTTGATCCACCCACCGCTCCTCTCGGTCCCTCCTCCCCCCCGTCAACCCCGCTCCCTGTGCACTCGCATTACGGTGACAATTTATAACACACCCCACAAAAGATCCCTATCTCACACATTACATCAGTGCATATTACTGTCCCTTTGAGAGCGCCAACTCTCAGGCAAACGCTGCGGGGGGAAAAAAAAGTGACTGGCCGATCAGTTTGGGTATATGGCATGCATGAGGCACTTCAAATTATCAGCCAATACCGGCATTAAAATGGATCAGATACTTCGCTGGTAAGAGAGAGAGAGATAGTTTTAAAGTGGAAGGAATCAAAAGAGGTGAAGTAAGAAGTGAGAGATATGAAGAGGTGAAACTAATCAGAGAGAAACCTTGCCGCTTTTCCCCACCTCTTCCAATCTGACCCTGTGAAAGGTGTTCTCCTGTTACCTGTCCCCCTGGGTGTGGTTTCTAATGGGAATGGGAAGGAAGTCCTGTGGGATTATTGTGTGTGGGTGTATGTGCACGTTACATTAATATGATCCCCTTAAGTCATATCGCTTACTTCTTCTCGTCCCCCTTTAGGACAATCGAATGGAAATGCATCCGTAACCAAATGTTCCGGCCTGTACTGCTTGTTTCTGGTTTGAGACCCAGTTTAGAGTTGGTAAAAAAAAAAGTGCAGGATATTCCGGCTTCCTGTGCCACAGGTTAAGAGGGAGTACGATGAGCAGCTGTTTTCTTAAAGGATAGGCTCACGATCTTTCCAGTATGACCTGTCAAGTAAGTCAGCTGCCTATATGAGCATTGAAACAGGTTTAACTAGCTGTAATCATCCCTCCTGTTATTAATAGTCCTGAAAATATCCTAAATGTTTATAATCTAAGGGATTTTGGACAACATCCAAAGTCTGCGTTTCAGACAATAACATGCTCTCAAGAACGGGTTTGTATGATTTTTTATTAGGAAAACAGTTGCAACTCAGTTTTTATATGATATCGTATATGATAATGGCTGCTGTTTTAAACACGACATTTGCTGTTTTGAACACGTTGGTAATGTGACATGGAACTACTTGGTTATGTTTAGCCAACAAGACGACCTGTTTAAGGTTAGGAAAAAATAACAGTTAGGCTTAAAATAACTGCTATTTACAGAACTACTGGGCACATTTATGATGGTGATGTAGAAGAAGAGTAAGGAAGTTTCCAACAGGACATCGACACAAAAGTCCTACGTTTGTTTGTGCCATCGACTTGCTTTCGCCTCCAACTTTAAAGCATCTGCAATCTTTTTGCTAGTGTAACAGACAAAATTTCCTAGCATAGGTAAAAAATTCAGCGCATTAAATTTGTTGGAAACCTTCATTCAGTGCATAACTTTTTACAGGAATAATTATGAACCATTTATGAGAACAGGCTGCATGCAAATATATCGTGAATTTTTTTTCTGAAGCTAATGAGGCCTCGGCGGTCTGAACACAATAAAATAAATTTTTAAGACAAAATGTACACTTTGTGTTAATGCAACTGAGAAAGTAAGAAAGAGGAATTTTCATTTGATAAACAGTAAAACTTTTGAAGATATTCACATTATTTGACAAACTATAGTGAGAGATTTGGCCCCATGGGTTTCATGTAGGAACTGTTTTCTTTATAGTATAGTGTCAACAAGAAACTGCTGACAACAAGGTCTGTGGATTATTGTCTGTTGGACATTAAAGTTTTTTAAAATCTTTTTGCACTGTGAACACCACAAACAAAGTTTCATATATACAACTCTAAGTTTCGATGAGGAAAATATGTTTTTATATATGCTGTATTTTATTTTGAAAAAATGTCCCTTTGTGGCAATAAACCAAGGAATAATTCCAATGTATGTTTTCAGAGAGGCTTGAAAAACTGTGAATCTATCCTCTGGCACAGAGAGGCAGAGACAAAGTCTGGCAGTGAGAGAGACAGCTGAAAAAAAGGAAAAGAGAGAGAGAGAAAGAAAAAGAAGGGGAAGAGCAAGTTCAAAATCTTTAAAAAGAGAAAGAGAATAGCCTAAGGAGATCAGGAAAGGGACAGGGCCGACCCACAAAGGCTTCTTTACACTGTAATGACACGGACATTATGCTGAACTTTGGCTGCCGTAACTCAAAAAGAACGACCACTTTCACTGCTGTGGAGCTCCGGCCAGCAGCACGCACTGCTGTTTGTCTTTCAAATGCCATTGTGGGTGAGGCCACTAGTGTACGCACAAAGTGCCTGTTACAACTTTCTATTCACTGTGGGATTGTGAAACTCACAAAGGAATGTCAAATTACCGGCGTATGATTTTGTGCAATTTCGAATGTCCAACCATCATTTTGTCAGACTAGGCAAATGAGATTTAAACACCTTCTTGTTTCCTGTGATTTCATAGTCTCTGCGGCCAGTTTAGTGATCGCATGAGAGTGGTTATGTATATTCATGTAGCTCTCACACACACATTTACACAGAGTACTGCTAAACTGTTGCGTTTAGCCGCTTCCCAAGCTAAAACTTGATCTGCAGCAGATGGGCTGGGAAGATGAACAGAACCACAGGAGTGCTATCTTTTACAGGTAATTACTCAATTATCAGTAAACACTGTCGCTGGAGACACAATGCCACAGAGAGGATCACACAAACCGCTGAGTGATTCACTTCAACACCACAACAACATGCATTCACAAAGAGGAAAGCCATGTGAAGAAAGGGAAAAAGTCATTACACCAACTTGTCAGTACATCCTTGTGTCTTCAAAATTAAGTGACATGTGCACTGAAATGTGTTTTATGTTTGACTTATTACTTTGAAGCAAAAAAAAAAAGCTAAATATGTCAGGTTTAGGTAAATGTACTCTATTTTAATTTATAAACAATTAGATTAGAAACTCTCTTAATAAATGCATTCACACAGACAAGCAGAAGTCTATCTGATCAGCTGCGGGGTCAGGCTCTGACACTTCTGCTTTTCACCACTAGTGGGAGCTAGTAAACAGGTGACACGAGGCTCCCCTGCAGGCTCCAACCCAGAAAAAAGTTCTTGTTTGAACAGTGTTGGGAACCAACATTGATTTCATGGGTTTGTTTAAAGACACAGGTTAAGACTCAGACAGCCAGGTAGATAAACAGATAGATGAGTTTGCAGGGGCCGGGTGTTAGGTTACACTGATGTTGGCTGAAAGGATGACCAAACCCAGAGTCCTTTCATTGGTCTGCAAACATTTAGGCAGAATTAAACTGAGAGGATGAGATTTGATGCTGATTTGCTGAGCTGTGACAGAACGGACTGAGAAGAATAGAACAATTAAATTAGATGGGTTTTTTGGGCTATTACGTGGAAAAATGCGCATGGAAAGAATCTCTGCAATAAGTTATACTATGATGCAAAGTGTGCTTTTCCTTATTGCAACTTGAGGATGCATCACACAAAATCCTAATAGAAACTAACAAGATAAGGGGGGAAAGGGTTTTAGCTTGTTTCCATTTCCCTAACACAACATTAGACTCTTTTTTGGATTATTGTATAATAACCAATTTAATCCCACTTTGTTTTATTAATCGGATATACATAATAAGCAAGTTAAAAGACACATTTTAGAGGCTTCCCTGGGTTTTCACTCAGTCCTGTTTCCCTGACATATTCCCCTCTATAACAATGTTGTATATAACACAAGTCTGACATCATTTAAGGCTCCAGAAGGCAATGGGGAGACCAAAAGTAAGTTCTCTCAGTCTATTTTCTGGATTTCTTTTTTAAATTTCTTTTATTTTTATATGACTCGGAATGCCAATCGTTCAGTCCGTTTACCTAAATTATTTCTTAGATATTTGATTGTTTAGGGAAACTACTTGAAACTTGCAAAGTGTTCTCAGGTTTTGTAGCTACATTTGTATGTGCAAATTATCTGCTAAAAACTAAGTCCTGTGACTTATATGAACAAACTTCCATTTAGAAAACCATGTAAAATTAAATGATATGGCCTGAGATTGACCATTACACCATTTCAGTAGTTTAAAATGCTAATTTTTAGTACTAAAAAAGATAAAGAATTAGTTTTTAAAATAGATATATATATAAAAAATGACCCTTAACCTCTCTATTATTTTAGGTTGTGGTTGTTGGAAAGGTTAGTCAGATTGCAGCATCTTTACACCTGCAGCGTGAAACCACACACACTTAAACACACAACCAAGGATGGAAACTCCATATGGTTTTACCTGCCTGTGGTCCGTGGTCATACACCTGGCCTTAAGCCACGGCCCAGAGTCCTTCCCTGCGGTCCTACACACTCACCACAGAGGTTAACACACACTCAGTAACACACTCTCCTCCGCTGGAGCAGCCCTGCAGGCTCTTCTAAATGTCTCCTGAGACAACCTACCGTGAGGTAATGAGGAATTAGAGGGGAGGAAGGAGGTCTCCTGAAGATTTACAGGTTTTAACTCCTGTTACTGTCACCCAGGAAGAGCCACAGGCCTGTGGCTATATCAATAACAACAACAGCCACAACCTAACCAACACAACACCAGCTCACAGCTCAGGGAGATTTGTAAAAGAAGGGGAGGGACTGTGGACGCACCACTCATGAAAAAAAGCTTAATTTGTAAGTCTGTCACATACACTCACCTCTCAATGGTCTATTAAAAGCACACATGTGAGTTATTTCTGACCTATTTTCTATCCATCCTGTAACCTCTAATATCTATACATAACACTGATGAGTCACACTTTAAAAAGCCCTGAGACTTTTTTCTTGTTAGTCAGTAAATCAACATTCCACAACTGCTCCTACGTCACATTTACATAAATATCTGAAAAATGTTTCCACAAGCTAACTATTTTTTTCCATCCTAGAAACGGAAATGAAGACACATTTCATTTGTTTCCATATTCCTATTTATTAAAACCTAAATTCTGGGTGTTTCTTTAATGCTTTTTTCTGTTGCCACAATGGCAAATTTAATTACATTCTAAGTTTATATGATATATAAGAACTGCATATTTCTTATTTTCAAAGATGAATGAACAATCAATGATATAATACTGATTATTATATATTCTTTATGTTTTATTGTTTTAGGAAAATGCATTTTTAAGTATACAGATTGGAGGATAAGCATTTATTTAATGTTCTTTTAGGCCTGTGTGGACTGGATTCACAAATGACACTGGAATTTAGAGTTGCATGTAATGATTATTTTCATTAACAATTAATACGACGATTATTTTATCAAGTTATTGATTTGTTTTTTGGTCTATTTAAAATGTAAGAAAATAGGGGGGAAAGTCCATACTGGCTTCTCAAGGTCATAGGTGATGTCTTTAAATGTTATATCAGTTCAAAATAACAACTTTAATATGAAATATGATATAAAGCAGGGGAAAGCAAGACATTTCTATATTTGAGAGGCTGAAATCAGCATTTATTTATTTTATAATTTTTGCATGAAAAAGGACTTTATCGATTAATGGATTTAAAAAAATAGTTGGATATTATTTTTCTGTTTGTCGACTAGTTTATAAATTGAGTAATCTGTGCAGCTCTACTGGATTTTTTTTTCAAAAGCAACAAAAAATTGCACAGAAAATGTTAAATTACAAAGGAACAAATGAGCAACATAAAACATGGCGGAAAAACAAGTCATTTTGGCATTGGTGTGTTATTGTACTATTTGTACACTACATGTACGGTATGTACAACAATACGGTTGGATTAGTATGTGATGTATGTTGTCAACAAGCTCGTGTGACAAACTCCTGCAGCCACTCCTCATTCCAGTTCGCTTCTCCCAGGACCGAGCTGGTAAATATATCTGGATCTCTCTGCAAGGCTTTATTTACTTCTACCCTTCATATCCGTTTTTCCTGAATAACACCAATAAATGATTCTCCTTTCTCTGCACCTCCTCCTAGGCCATCAGGGAGTTTGATAGTGAGAATTTGTTCGTAATTGTTGCATAAAAGTAAAAAACTATTGCTGTTTAACAGAGGCAATATATTAGGCACCTTCACACGCGCATACAGAGTAAGAGAGAGTTTTTTAAAGCGGTTTTCTAACAGTATGATGAGCAAAAGGATCAAAAACTGCCTTCTGATGCAATCTTATGAGATAAAAAGATGATTTATAGAGGGAAACGGATATCAAAGATCAAAGAAACCACTCAAAATAAATACAAAATAATCTTGCAATGTGATGTTTGCAATGCTGTTGTGGTTACAGACTACATTGCTGTAGTACTACTGATACAACATCACGCACACAGTCTGACTCACTAAAAATAACCTGCTTTAAGATCATGATGCCAGATGACTGTTGCAAACCATCATGACTTAACAGTTGAAGGGGGAATTCTGTGTTATCTTGAGTGTGTGAGATCATAGATTCTCACGAACAGCAGCCGATTGCAAATATGAACATGCACACCTTTCTAAGAATTGACCTTTAAAAGTGTAGGACACCTGCATCACATGCAACGACTGACACTGAATGACAGATAGGAGGCTCCCTCTCTCAGTTACCACAATACCGTGAGCTTTCTAACAGAGGGGCCCCATGTTCAGCGGATGGGCTTACACCCTGAACAGGTATGTACCGCACAATTACCAGACTAGCTCAGAGCACGCAGTAATCAGTAGGTGCTCTACCATTAAGTATGGGGGCGGCAGTGCAAACAACTTTAAAGAGAGACCACTAGTGTCAGGTGTCGAGATTTACTTCACCTGACTAATTTTCCCTGCCTCAAACCATGCAGGGTGTTCTCTGAGATGAGGACAGTCTCGCAGTGTGACATGGGCCACAGTGGGTGTGCCCAAGCATGGGAGAATGTGTGTAGGTGTGCTTAAGGTTTTAAAAATAGGGCATGCCTGAAAGACAACTGACAAACCAAAGTGTGTGTTTATGTTTTCGTTGAGGAAGACCGTGTGAATGTGGCTCGGTTGTGTCTGCATCTGACACGAGGCATGAGTGTGTGTGACGACTCCATCACCACAGAAAGCGATAAACAGATTGTAGTAATGGCAAGAATGTGTGTTTGGGTGGTTATGCATTGCAAAAACGTTGTGGGTGAATATGCGTGATGGATATGTGGAAATATGGGGAAGTAAAGTATGCTTGAAGACACATAAGAGAAATGCGTGATTTTTACAGTGTGTGTGTGTGTGTGTGTGTGTGTGTGTGCGTGTTTGTCTGTGTGTATGCATGCGTGTGTGCTCAGCCATGTCTGCAGGGTGAGGTGGAGGCCGATGCTTTGGCAGCAGGTCTGGCACGTCTTTCAGGCCCAAACCTGCAGAGGAGAGAGAGAAGAGAGGCAGAAAGCAAATAGGTGTGAGAGTCTGCCTGCCTTCATGTGATATGCTTCACTTATACCTCACCATCACTAAAAACTCCTGGCACTGTCAAACCACATTCAGGTCCGCTCAACTTGACAGCGAGTGCCATTTTAAAGTGAGGTACAGTCATTAATGCATGGAACAGCAAACAGACGAAAAAGTACATCAAGTTAATTCATGCTTGCACACACACACAACAGTGAGCTCTCACGTATCTTTGTTACATCGAGCTCTTGTTCGCATCCAGCCAGGTGGTTAGTTTCTCTATACACTTTTATGATTTTACCTCGTTTTTGTTTAAATTCATATCGGCACGTTTCTCTTCCCAAGGAGCAACAAGCAAGCATGTGGGCTATTGTTGTTTTGCTTCAACACTTCAGTGAGGCGCATAGCTGTTGATGAACACATTGTGTTTCAGCAGTCACGCGTTTCAGGAATGTGTACAAAATCAATTTGTCTGTTGCTCTTTTAAAGTATCGAACTTAGTTTTCCACCCAACTGTCCACACTGCAGCTACAGCTTTTATTTTGACTTAAATGGGACCTATTATGCCTTTACTAATTTTCTGTCATATATAGGCTAAAATGTTATATAATGTTCAAATTACACATAGCCAAAGTTTCAATGATGAGGTAAACGTAGAACCCTGATTCCAAAAATAGTTGGGATGCTGTACAAAAATGTAAATAAAATGTATGTGTGTATGTGAAAGTTTTCGGATTACGTTTCCAAAAGTTATTTCTACTCTCGGTTTGAACGGACGTAAACTCATGAAGACAATTTCTTTATATGGTCATCTACTCCAAACACATTACTGCGGTGTTTACATGACTTAAAGCTGCATGCTAACATCAGGGAAACCTGTCATCTGATGTTTTTAATTTGCCACCAATTTGGATCAAATTCCTGCTGGAACATGTTTGACTGTGTCGTCTTTGGTTTAGAAGCTGGTATTGGTGATTTTTTTTAGGGTAGAAAGTACTGCTATACGCTGTTATGGTCATTCCTCCGGCTGCAACAATGGACTGTACAGAGACAGCAAGAGGTCAGATGTGGAAGGCCCTGAAACTATGAGTAGACTGGGCTTTTTCAGGTGATTTTATAGAGACAGAACCTACAACGGAGCATTGACAGGAAGTAAATAGAGGTGCAGCAGGCATGGGCCGTCTGAGAAAAATGATGTGTTTTTAAGAGTATGTAAACATGTTTTTGTGGAAACCAAATAATCAAGTATGAACCTGAAAATGAGCGTAGTCGGTCCTCTTTGAGCTTCCAAAGATTCCGTTTTATGTTACTATATCAATCATGTTGCCATCCACATCTCCAGCTAGGCTCCTCAATCATCAAGTCGTTTTAGTGCAGTGTGATCAAGATTATAGGTTACATTTCCAAAATTAAGTCTAACCTCTACTACGGATATCGTTAGATAAAAGGATTTCCTGAATAATATCCAGATAATACGTACACCTACACAGGAACACTTCTAAAGAGAGTATGTGTCCCCTTGGGCGCTAAATCAGTCCACATTGTGACCACGGCACAAAAGTGACGTTGGAGAGTGTATCAACTCCATAACCTCAAAGGAAATCTCTATTCAGCGGCCATAAAAGAACGCCTTAGCCCACTATCTGTGTGGGGCCGGTAACAGAAAGAGCGAACGGATTAAGAGAGAAAACAGAGAGAGAAAAGTGTACAGGTGAAGTCCTATGGGGATGAAGGTTTGCTCAGCTGTGCGGTATTCTTTTCTGCGCCCCACCCAGTAACCAAAGGCAGGGATATCTTTCCATTTCACTCTTTTACACCCCTCCCTCTCTGCATCTCTCTCTCTTTCATATTTGCACAGGTGAGAGGACAGCAGCAGTCCAATAGGTGTGGGTGGGAGACTTGAAAGTCAGGTTTGCCTGGCTGGTGGAAGGAGTTCACCTGTGGACTGTGGATGGATGGAGATCTGATGGCTGGGGCCCTGTCAGCCTTTTGTCTAGAGAGACAGACAGTAAACACACAAACATACAAAAACGGAGGAATTCTGTCGATGAGCGATTCACTCAGAAAATCATAACGGAGAGAGTGGGAGCAGGGGGCACGGCTGTTTAAGAAAAAGGAATTGCACCACCAAGGACACAAACCTGTCTGACATAAACGATTCAAGAAACACGCACAAGAACGTAAAGGGAGGCACCGACTGAAGGGCAGACAGAGCAGGGAGACAGGTGGAGCAGGGCAGGAGTCATAAGGGTGGGGAGGTTTTGCTCCCAGGGCCAAAAGTTCACAGAGAGGCAAATCGAGCAGGTAACCCTAGCCACCATGTGCCAGAGTCTCACGTGTTCCTTTCATTGTCTTAACAGGCCGAAGCTCAGGTTTCTGGAGCACAGAGAGCTTCCTGGGAGATGAGGTCCAAGCACCACCACCCACCTCCTCACCCCGTCTACCCCTCGGACCCCTCGCCCCGCCCTGCAAAAGGTAAACACACACACTCAATGGGCAAACACACACGTAACACGTCAACACATACACATGAGCATTAGGCAAACACTGGAGTACACGGTCAGGCCTGAGAAACACGCCTTTGTCATGCAAGCACAAGCAACACTGACATGCACAAAACTGCTCCAAGTGGACCAATAATGTACAGTAGGTCCAAATCAAAGTAATCTTTTTTTTTATTGGAGTGAATTATGATGAGCCACTCAGCGCCTTTGCTTGAAAAAAAAAACATACAGCGCATGTGATATAATGGTAGCAACTGGAGGAACGAGTCGTAAATCACCATAATTACCATTACGCCCATGTCAAGAGAGTCTCGCTCAGACACATGAGGCGGGATTATCAGACATGAGGATATGTACACCAGAGGCAATTTCCTTCCCTTCCCTCCCTCCCTTCCTCCTCCTGTATAATTCCACCAGAGGATCTTAGTCTGATTCATTACTTACTCAGTGAGATGTTAGTCTATAGCATCCTCTGACATTGATTCGTTAGGGAGCAACTGGGCAAATTCCTCTCGAGGTTCCTGCTACCAATGTGCAACATACTGCAATTTAACATTTGATATTTAACATAATTGACACTGGTTTTATTTACTTATTTTGGTTACTTTTTTACTTGCATTATATATGTCAACTCAGAGAAATGCATGCACTGCAAAAACTGCCCTCTCATAAACTCAGTCTTGTTTGTTCTTTAGCTCTTGTTGTTGTCTTTAACCCATTTAGGCCTAAAACGCCTGGAAAAAATGCCTGGAAAACCGAAAAAGCGATTTTGAAAGAATCCCCTAAAACCTGAAGTTTTTCAGGTTCAATTCAACAGAAGATTTTTCAGCCTTTGTAGCAGATAGAAATGAAATTCAAAAAGTATTTGAGAGCTTATACCCGTGGCTTTCAGGAAAAGTTGAGTTTATTTGTCCAAACCTTCAATAAAGTTTTTAAAAAACATCAACAAACTAAAAATAAAAATCCTATGCATAATACTAATACATGCCCATTAGCAAGATGCAAACATGATATGACCATTGGAAGAAATAGACATAGTTCTCATTAGCCTACTCTAATATGAATAAAAATAATTATCATAATAATAATAATAATAATAATAAATAATAATAATACATTTTATATATTGCACTTTTCAGGGTACTCAACGACGCATAAAGTAATATAAGACATAAACAGTCATGATTTCTTATATCATCATCACAATCAATTATTATTATTATTATTATTATTATTATTATTATTATTATTAATATATTATTAATAATATTATTATTATCTCCAGATGGTCACAAATCTGTCTGTTCTTCTATGAAAATATGTCATCTAAAAATGTATTCCTCATCCATAAATCCCGGTCGATTGGTTCCGAGGGTTCAAAGTCCAGATCAGCAATAAAATCATCGGTTCTGTTTTCATCAAGATCTCTTCCGTCACTTACTGCTGAGCTCCTCCGCTATAGTCGTCTTCCACCATGATTTCAAAGTTCTGGAAAAGTCCCATGTTGCATTGCGACACTCCTGCATGTATTCTGATCATGATTCTGATGCATTTCATTGGCCAAGAGACCGAAAATAGGTGGAAAAAAATACAAATACTACAAAACGACGTAACAGTGCTCCTGGTTTTAATGGTAGAAATGCGGTAATGCTTTCCTGGCTCTAATGGGTTAAACAAATGTGCTTAAGTCTCAACTTGTTTCAAGGTATTTCAAAAAATCAACGTACAGGACAGACATTCATGGTCCCCTGAGGATGATTCCTCACATTGGTGATTTCTGTATTTTCCTCTTGGTTTCGGACTTTTGAAGCTTTTGAAAGCTGTGCTTTGTTATGTTCGTTGCATTTTATCGAATGTGGATCAAGAGAAAGTAAGCCTTATAGTTCAGGGTAAAGTTTGGGAGGCATATGTTTAGTCGCAGTGTGCAATTAACCCGTCAACTGTTCTAATAGGTTAATGTCTGGAAGATCTCCAGAAGGTGTAACAACTTTTTGACACTCTTGTTCGAAATTTTGAACACTAGGTTAACAGTTGGTTAGGTTTAGGCAACGAGACTACTTGGTTAGGTTATGGAAAATATTTATTACGTAAATTAAGTTTCATTTTCATCCATCCATTCATCCAGACCTCCTCCCATTACGGGGACTGGCGCTTACCTTCTGGAGTACGCACTCTGACTGGCTAATGTTGACATGGATGGTTTTACTTTGGAGTTAGCTTAAGCTAAGTCAATATATATGTTATATATGTTTCATATAAAAATATCTGTGTTTTGCAGAAATGTACCTCTGGAAATGGCAGCAGTGTGACGAGGTCCTCCATTCTTCCCTTAGTGCTTATCATTCTGCATTTTTCTCTGGTCGCCAAGAATTAAAAAATGTCCAGATATGGGTAAAATGATCCACTTGTCACTGCCACTTCTTACTCAGCCATCCAATTACAGTGGAGGCAGGGCAGCATCAAAACCACAAAGACCAACCATCACATCACAAGTGCTTAAGAACAACATTGGATAATAAGTTAATCCATTCCTTTCTCCTGACTCCTGTTTTAGCCTCCCCTTCCTCCGGAGCAAGGGCCAGAGCAAGTAACATACTCTACCTTGTGCTGAAAATTTTACTTCTGTGGTTATTCCATATCCTAATAACCAAATGCAACCAAAGCGTCAAAAAAACCCACTGCCCCTTCAAAGCACTCTCAAGCGCTCCCAGCTGGGCACTTTCAGAAGAGCACCTAGCGTTTTCAGCTGGGGAAAAAGGAAAAAAGTAGACACACAGCCTAAATGCTGATTTATCTCAAGCATGCACCTTGCATTCTTCAGAATATTACTCACGAGACACACGTATCTCACACATCTCCAGTTAGAATTTAGAGTCTGAAACTTCACTCACTCTTTAGTGGCTTTCTCTCGCCCACGACAAGGACGCAGACTGGAGGCCTGTGATCCCCGTGATCTCTGAACACACAGAGCCTGGAATCACTGTGATGTCATCAGGATTCCATGAGGCCTACACAATGGCCGTCTCCACGACAACATAACTCAACCTGTTATAGGGTTGCGGAGTATTTCTGGAGCTGCTGGTGTCCAGAGGCAAAAACCCTATTCATTTTCCATGTGGGCGTTGTGATGTGATTTACAGTTGAAGTATAATGGTTAAACAGGAGGTCAACAGCATTATGACTGTGTCAAATAGTGTTTTGTTTTTTTATTAAAAGTCACAGTTACAAGCTTTTTGTATATAAAGATTTAGGGTGAACAGTTAACTATGACTAACAAAGTGCATTTTGACAAAAAACATCTGATCACCAAGTTTATAGTTATATAAAATGCACTGCTAAGATCGCTAAAAAGATGAGGCTGATGAAAAAATGTATTTTATCAGTTAAACAATTCACCATCCTATAAAGACCAAACTTTTTTTGTTCTAGACTGTACACATGTTTATTTCTGCCATAAAGTTTGGCATTTTAACATTAGGATCAGAGGGGAATGACTCATTTTTGGAGCCAGCCTCAAGTGACCATTCGATGAACTGCAGGTTGGCATTTTTTAGCCTCAGAGGTTGCCGCTTGGAGCTGTCCATCATGCTAAAATGATGGAGAAAACCCAGATTTCTCAGAAACTAAATAATTGAAACTGGTGGTCTTGATGTAAACCTTAATAATCATTCGATTATCCAAGTTCAGTGTATCTATTAACCGACGATGAAGATGGAAAAAAGTTACAAGTTAGAAAAAAAAGCTCTAAACTCCTAAAATCACATTGCAATAGCTCCCACCAGAGACTTTGTTCTATCAACATGAAGCACTTAAGCATAACATTAAACATAACTGTGATATGTTTAATCGTCAACTACATCTCTGATTTCCAAACTGCACATGGTATCACATTCCAGATTGCTGTCATGCCCATACTGACTGCATAGATACTGATAGATAAGTGAGTCTCTCTCCATGGGAGGCAATGGGCCCTGCCTTCCCGGCCATTGGTCACTCCCTGATTGCTGTTGACAAGGTGCTCAGGCAAATGGTCCCCCACTGGGAGAACAAATGACTCCGGGAGTGAGAACTACAGGGGCTGCAGTAGGTGGGAAGTCTTGCAGGTACATGTAGTCTCACCTGACCAGGTCATGAATCTTCTGGTATATGTAACTGAGACTCCCTGGAAAGCAGTATTGCAACAGTGTTCTGGCCTGAATCAATTAGTCGGCTTCAGCTGATACAGAATGCTGAAAGTGGATCATATCACACCAAGTAGTTTTCACTGTATACTATCAATCAGAGAATTGGTTTCAAAATGCTACTGTTGATTTATAAAGCACTGTGTTTTGAGGCCAAAATATTGATTTTCTGCTACATAATAAACCACCCAAAACTCTCAGGTCATCTGGTGCAATTCTGCTTTCTGTTCCCAGAGTCAAAACTAAACACAGAGAAGCAGAGTTCACTATTTATGCACAATATATCTTCTTTTGAATCAAGATTGTAGACTTTTCTGTTTGTCGCTAAATCAAATTATTACTTACACTGCACAGTAACTTTCATACCTTCCTTATTCTATTTTAATTCCCTTTTGTGGTGCATTTCTCTCAAAGCTTTTGATCTTTTATGTGAAGCACTTTGAATCGGCATGTTGCTATAATGTGCTATATGAAGAAGCTTGGTTTGCCTATTGATGGTATTGATTTAGTTAGTGTGTTACCTTGGTGAAATAAATTGAATTGAACTACTGTGATGAACCTTTTTAACTGCATTCTTTAGTGGTAAGAAATAATGTTAAATGGATTCCCATCAATAACAATAGTGACTGAGAGAGTGGTAACACATCCTCGACTACATTAATATACAACTAAGTGAATGGATGTGTGTAAACCTGTATTAATACATGGCCTGGAGAAATTAAGGGAGAAATAAAGGAAAATACGTTGTTGCAAAAAACACAAATTAAGGCCACAAAAATTATTCATTTTAAATCAAAAACTCTCTGATACAGTATAAAGAAAAATATAACACAACACAGTACTTGTTATAAAATTCATTATCAGATGTCTCTGTTATTTTGTCCACCACTTGTATTTCTTCTGCCCTTCTAAAAGTAATCAAAGCTATGATTGAAGTCTAGTTTTCCTCTGCATTTTGGAGCCTCCACTGAACCCTGGGCCGCTGCGTGGAGATGTGAATGCTAACATGGCTCAATCTGTATGCTACGGAGAAAAAACAATCCATGCTAATCTGCCGCCACAGACAGGAGTCCAGTTAGACCAATCAGGAGGGGAATCATCTGGAGTGGAGAGGGCTCAGAGAAGCCTAGATCAGGGCCCTGATTGCAGCAGGGTGATTTACAGGCCGAGAACAATGATGGCTGCCTGGGTCAGCACTGATGAAGAGGCTCTGACTGCACCAGCACAGACAGCACAAACTCACCTGACATTCATGCACTGATGTGCATACATGCATGAGCACACATGCACACATGCAGACACACACACACACACAGCCAAAACAACACCGCACACATTTTGTGTAAGTCACAAAGGTACCGGGATCGACCTCACCAGGTTTTCTCTGTGACCTAAACATGCCCCCGAGGCTTGCATTTGACCCTCTGTGTTTCACTGACAACACATAAACCAAAACAACTCAGCAAGCTACTTCCTATGAACTCAGCACAGATAAAACGGGAAACTACCTTTGCCCTGCAGCGGCATATGTAAATACGACGGGAAAGGCTGAGCTTTGCATGAATGAAAGAAGAAGGGAGTTCAGATGTTAAGTGGGCATATGAGGGGAGTGGGAGAAAGAAGCAGAGAGGAGGAGGGAGGAGGGGCTGTCACCATTAAGAGTTTTCTTTGGAGCATCGCCTTTGATCTGCTGGTCATCATTTTGGGAAAGAGGAAGGACCACAAGGGCAGCAAAGGTCCCTTCAAAGTGACCCTGTGGCTTCAATGGCAGCATCCGCACCTGGGTGGTGCATCGGGTCATTTTAAGCTACAACAAATTAATTTAATGTTGTCAGTTAGTGCCTTTTTTATATCACCCAAGCTCTGGATTGAACCCATCTTATAAACTGCATTATTTAATTACCTCCAGCCCTGCTATCAGTTGTTACTGACAAGTTACAAAAATCTAATTCAAATACATAAAGACATTAAGTAAATAATAAGACAAAACATTTTAAAGGGGACATATACAGTAACACTCATTATCAGGTTCATACTTGTATTTTGGGTTTCTATGAGAACATGTTTACATGCTTTACATGTTTACAAACACATTATGTTTCTCATACTATCTGTCTGAATATACCTGTATTTATCCTCTGTCTGAAACGCTCTATTTTTGCGCCTGTCTCTTTAAGCCTTCTCTCCCGAAAAAAGCCCTAGCATGCTCTGATTGGTTAGAATGTCACGGTATCTCACATCTCAACTCACTTTACACCTTTATAATATAGTTGTGACATCATAATGTCATTGATATCCTAACTGCTTATTTAATAGTACAGTTTCCAAATATGGCATGTGTTGACTATCTCCTTGGAATGAGCATTTTTATAGTATTTATTAATTATTATCTCAGTAATTTTTGCACCTAGACCTAATTTAGAACTTCAGACATTGAAGATAAATAAATAAAAAAGAATTATTGATGTCAGAAAGGCTGTAAATATGATGACATTTGTGGATCCTAGTGTTCCAATTGCAATAAAATATATTGGCAGTCTCCCAGCACTAACTGTATTGCTCTAAGTTCATAAACATCATATCCAGGCAGATGTTAATGATGCAAATGCAATAACATACTGTATTTATTGCTGATTTGGCCATCAGGTTTACACACATAGCTTTGAATAGAGATGTACAGCCCAATTAACCCATTTTACAGATTATACTGCCGTTAAAAGCACTGAGGTCCTGCAGCTGTAAGGTGCCTGTTAAAAGTGGATCTGCTGCTACTTGCATCTGCAGGAGATATATCGGTATTAAGAAAGAGTTAATTCAGGGTTTGTCTTGTGTGTTTTAAAGTGGCCGCACTTTCGCCCCAGGTCCTGTGTGGGAGTTAAGAGGCTGGCTTTGACATGCGATGCTACACAGGCGAGATTGCTCTCAGCTTCGAGAATAGGCAGGTGAGTACATGCACATGTGCCCCCCCCGACACACACACGCACAGATACTAAGTCATAGGTCGTATAGTGATAGAATTCCAAACTCTTGCAGCTTTTATCATCACATCTAAATTGTTGCTATAAATGCAGTTAAAATAAAGGTTACAGAATCCATTTATACCCTTGGTATTTTGTTTATTTTACCAGCTTTGATCATGATTATTTAATACTTGCTCATTCCAGAGTAAGGCAGAGGACTTCTCTAACAATGAATGATGGATTACCACAAGAAATTAACTGTCCTAAGAATTAAATGAATCAAACATGATCATCGAAATAATATTTACAATACAAAAGTTTAGTGCTCATGGTAACTCATTGAGCTCTTTTAAATCACATAACAGATTCACTTAATTTATAAGATTTTAGTTTTACCCGTGTGATTGCGTAGTTGAAACACCAGAAAATGAGTATATTCAAATAAAAGCTCATTAACAACATCAACAGTGATAATGAAGCATTTCCCAAACTTTCTATGAACCCTGCTAACGCTTAGTGAAAAATTCCCAGGCTGTTTTGTAAACATCTGACAGTGATACATGAGGCTTATAGGACATCTCTGACTGATGACAGAGATTGGAAACCATGGCTACTGTTGGCAAATACATCCTGCTTTAGACCTCGGGGCCATGACTCATAACACCAAAACCAACACTTAATGGGTTTGAGGGTTCAGTTGTTGTAGGCTGCTGGGAACGAATGGGCAGCAGCCTGTGTACTGTACACCCCAGAGCCCAGGCAGGGAGGCCTGCTGAGGGTGAGAAGGCAGTGGGGGAGGTGGGAGAAGTTTTTTAGGGTGCCTAGAGTTTTGGGGGCTGAGTGGGTCTATTTAGCCCCCAGCAGATTGCCCCCCTCTCCTTTCCTCCCCCTCCTCCTCCTCCACCCCTCTCCTCCCCCTGGCTTTGTGTGCCCTGAGCCCACTCCTCCCCCTTTTGTCACCCGGGCATTCCGCTTTGGTTAGCACACACAATGGGCGCTCAGTGCTCACCCTCCTGACACTGCATTCTGCCTGTGCACCAGGGAGTGGGCACGGGGAGGGGGAGGGAAAGGGGTCCAGGGGGGAGGGTTAAAGGATGACAGCAACTCACCCCATGTGACCAAAATGCCATCAAGTAACTCCCCCCCAACCCCACCTCATCCCTTTTTCAAAGACCATCGTCTAACTTCACCCATCCATACAGATGGGCAGTAAAACTAGTGCCAGCGGGCCTCGGTTGGCACGGTGAAAAACAAAACCTCAAGTTCGCTAGAGCAAACAAACGAACAGGTGTCTCTTATGGCTGACTGGAGATGTGGAGCCCTGGCTTCATGCAGCTCGCCTCTCAGGGTCTGTGTGCCCGCTACATGTGTGTTCCCCTTGTCTTCATGCTGCTGGGCACACATCCTAAACGGAATTTTAAGACCTGGCTTCAGAACATTTTTGTCTGAAAATTAATCCCCTACATCGACGACGGTAAGAGTAAAATTGGCATAATTACAAGTCCGGGCTTTACCGCTTTGACATGTTAATCAAATATTTGGAACTCTTCCTGGCCTCCAGCAGTTTTGCCCCGCTGATATAATGGCACAGTTTGACATGTCATGGCTTATGTTATTTTGTAAATATCTGCACACACACACAACTGACGGACAGATGATTCCACATATCTGTCGGTAATAAACTCCCACGTACACAAACATAAAAACACAGACGACCTCAAGTGTAACAAAAGCAGCTTCGTTTTTAATCTGTTCAGATCTTCCTCAACAAACACTGCAGTACATCACGATCATGTGTCACCTGAAAGAACTCAGGTGCAAAAAAAGTTGAGAATAAAGTTGCAGAACATGTAACTACACACTGAAATTTAACTCCCATTTAGGGATAGCAACAAGTGGAGGGCAAGAGGATGACTTGGTCTGTATATGTGTGTGTGGCAGCAGCTCAGAGGCTGGGGGGTTAGTTTGAGTTTCAAAGACCCTGCTTGTTCGCCCATATTTCACACCACGGTGACATCTTAAAGCCTAGACAGGCCTGGTTGCTTCGCCCTCTCTTTCACTTTCTGAGAAAAAAGGGGAATTGGGATGTGAGGGAGGGGGTCACTGAAATATATGCAAATGGTCCCCCAGAGGGGATACGAATTTTATGGGTTTAGAATTTAGTTCAGCCAACCTGAATAATCAAATGTGGGAACAAAAAAACGAGCCCCCCACCATCCCACCACCACAACTCCGTACCTCCAGCTTCAACCCCCACCTCAGGCCTCATCTCAGTTCCCTCCTGCCAGGTCCTCACATAAGAGGAGCTCAGTACGTCCAAACTCTTATTAGAATCTCCTTACGGGGCAGGGGAATGGAAGAGAAATGAGAGTGGGGGGGTGGGGGCGAAGAGGAGGAGGAGGGGTTTGAGGGAAGGAGAAGAGGGGCTAGTGTACCTGATCAGGCAGAACTGCCGGCTCCTGATTACGACACCATTTTCTCAGCAGGCTTCCCAGCCTCATCCTGCTTCTGTGAATATGGAGCATAGGGCCAGCCAATCCCCTCAGCGCTCCCTCTCATCTAATGGCAGAATTAAGACCGTTTAGAGTGATTTCCTCTGCCTTCATGGTCGCACTCTGAAAGAGCTGAATCTTTTTCCCTTTGCGCCGATTTACAATGTGGGGGGTCTGGCATGCAACGGGTGAGAGAAAAGTTCTACATGACTGAACATAACATTACAACAGGTGGGGAATTGAACAGAGGCTCTGCAGAACATGGCTGAGAAGCATTTCTATTCACCTTTTGCCTTCGAGTTACACTGAGCCACGATTTCAGTTTGGTAGGAAAGTTCTACTTTTGTAGCACACTTACCTTCATGTGGGTTTATGAGTATATACAACCAGCTTTCCTGGGGAGACACAATCACCACCAGCGCTCCGCCTGTTGTCTGCATATCTCCATCACTCTGCGTTTAGTGGTGGACACCTAAATCAGCTGATAAAACACACACAAAGTGATGTCACAGATCCCATGAATGCACTTTCGTGTGTTATTTATTTATTCGTTTTTTGATAAGGGAGAAGTACAGAAAAAAACAGTGACAGTTGCAGAAGAAGTGTCTGATGTAGCAGTTCTTTGATGGGCATTGACAGTTTAAGTAATCAATAAAGTTATATGTTACAGTTTGAAATGTTTAAATCTATCCGTATAATATTCAAAAACAACAACAATCAAGCAATGCAACCAGATAAATGAAACAAACAAAATGCAAACATTCACAGCATCAACTCAAGTTAAAGTAGCTGGTGTCATGATTTCAGTTCTGTTCGAGTTTAAAATCACGACTTGACTCTTGTAGAAAATATCTTAAATCCTAAATCTGCTTTAAGCTGGTTGTGCCTTTAATTGAGAATACAGTTTGTGCAAAGAAGATCCAGCAGTGTCTGATACCTCACAATTTCCTTCTGATATACTGAGGGTTAAGTGGCAGGATAGTAAATTCAAGTGAGGAAAGTGTTGAAATTAGGTGGAACTCGAGTGTGGAGGCTTTTAAATGTAAGCGTGAGGTTAGAGTAACTAATAAAAAAAAGAGTGTATACTACAGGATTTTGCATTGAATTAATCTCTCTGGCTTCTTGTTTATAACTTTGTTAGCTTGGTTGTAGAGGAGGTGGAGGTGGAGAGGTGAGGGAAAAGAATAACTGCATGTGAATAGTCTTACAACTGTGAGGTTAAGTATACAAAAACACCCTGATCCATTTAGTTTATAATTCTGGCATTACCTACATGTTTATAAAATTCACACATTTATGCCGCTGCACCATCATTTGACCTCCAAGGGATTTTTTTTGTGAGTGTATTTTGTTTGTCTGTCTGAAATCTTCATTCAACTCAAAATGTAAAGAGTTTGTGGTTATAATGACCCTGAAATGTCTGATTTAAAACTACAAAAGGATCCTCCACACATGACAGAACAGTGAGCAGTTATATAAATTGAAGGTTGAGGCTTTTCAAACTTGGAAAAGTTCAAAGTTCAGTTGGCAGTTACTAGGAAATTATTTTTTTTGCCATATCCAGAAGTAGAAGTGCTCAGATATTTTACGTAAAAAGTAGCAATATCATTCAACAACATATTCTGTTGCAAGTGAAATTGTTAAGTGAATGGTTAAAGTAAAAAAGTATTAGAATATACTTTAAAGTAGTGAAATTAATAATTTCGCAGAACAGCCCATCTCAGAATAATGTTTTTGTTATAGAACTGGGTTATAATTATTGGTTTAAGAAATTTAAAGCTTCGTTGAGATGATTTCCTGAAGTCGCTACAGACAAATTTTAAAGGTCAGAATTGAAATAAAAATCTTAAACATTATTTTGTTGCTTTAATGTAATAACATTAGTTTTACTTACTATTATTGTGGAGATCATTTCACATTTCATCCAGTGAAAACCATCCAACTCCAACTTTGGTGCTTTTCAATCTCCTGCTTCCTAAACTTAATAAACTATCGGATTATTCTAAAAGTGCATTGTCACAAAACTGAAAGCCGGGCTGTTGTGTTAGCTCATGAAAACTGGCTTTTGCATGCATGCATGGTTTTCATGGGACAGCTGAGATTTATTCACATACATGTAATCCCTAAATGGAAATAAAGCATGCCAAAGGTTGAAAGCTGATCATGAATCAAATCAAACTGATTCATCATGACACTAACCCAAACAGGGTGTAAATCTGGACGCAAATCTGCTTAAACTCACTCCTTCTGTGTCAAACTGCATTACGTCAAGCACATCACTGTGGAATATGGCATCGCACCATATCAAACAACCACAGTTTGAACCTGTTGCTTTTGTGTTCCCCGTGCTTAATGATTCCCCCACTTTTCCTCCAACCTCCAGTAGACAAATCCTTCAGCTTTATTGCCCAGACTCAAGGGCTGCAGGTGCACAGGCCACAAAAGGGAGAGAAGGAGGGGGAGTGGAGGGTGGTGCAGGGATGGAGGAGGGGATGGGAAAGAGAATGGTCAGTCGGGAGATAAGAGAGTAAGGAACAGAGCCCCCCTACCCTGCTGTAACCTCTACTGCCACCCATCCTACCCCTCGGTAGGCCCCGGCCTGCTCCCCTGCCCCTGCAACACCTTTCTGTTTTGGTCCGCTGCCCTGCCACACGTGACGGGAGTGCAAACTGCGAGTGGTGGCGCCTGGCGCTACCAGGCCTTCCTGGGTGTGTGTGGCAGGGGACAGGGGGCAGGCGTGGCAGAGTGGCCATGTGGCGGTAGCGGCCCTTTTCTTCTGAACCAGCAGAGGAGCAGTAATGACTATGAGCTACAGCTGTGCCCACTGAGGCTTGCCCTACCTTGCCCTGCAGTGGCCCCTCAACTTCATCTCACCATGCTGCCCTCTGCTTCTCCTGGCCTCTTCTACCGTCAGAGGGGAAGAAGTATAGTGTTTTTCTCCTCTGAAATAAATGGGGAATTCCTCAAAAGAGATAAAAGAAATAGGTCTTATAAGGTTATATCAGTTAGTAATAATAAAGACAGCTGCAGAGATAATGATCCCACAATAGAGCATTAACTATTTATTGAATATCAGAGATAATACAATCATTTTGGTTTCAGGAAACATTTTAGGCATCTAAAACAAAGTTACTCATCAGAAAATAGTTATCATTTAAAAACAACATGATCTCACAGGAATCTGTGAAATAGCCACAGATTTGCTTAACTCAAAATCTGTGGAATAGCCACGGAATCACTCAAATCAATGCAAGTTAATGACAGTCATATCCCGTGGCTATTCCAACATACAAAGTGATTATGTACATTCACTGAGTGAATATTTAGAAAATTAAACATATATTTCTCGCTAGAAATGTGATCAAAACCCATTTTTATGCAGAAACTAAGTCAAAATATTGATTTTTTCACTAAAAATGAGAGAACTGTCCGCCATGTTTTTTGTTCTGACGTGACTTGGAACAAACCAATAGGAAAAATATTAACTTGCATTGTAGCGAAATCCGTGTCAGTTTCATGGAAATTTGAGTGAATCCGTGGCTATTCCACGGATTTTGAGTTAAGCGAATCCGTGGCTATTTCACGGATTTCTGTGAGACCAGGTTCTTTAAAAACCTGGACCACATTTTTGTCCCTTTTGTTTGGATGTATGCTAAACTTAACTGGCTTTAATTTTTTTAAATAATTTGTTAATAAAATTTACAGACAGATCACTCTTCATCTCTGTTTGTACCACTTTATATGTCTACAAATGCACAAATATATAACCTAAGAAACACACAAATCAGCATGAGTTGATGAGAGACTGCACTGATTTTCATTGATTAATGATAATGTTGTTCTCTTGATTCTTAACTTCAAAATGATTGTAACTTCACGGTGACATCTTCAAATGTCTAATGTTGTCCAATCAACAGTTCATTACAGTCAGAGTTTACAATGATATTAAACAGAGAAACATGGCAAATTCTCACACTGGAGAAGATGCAACCAGCTATAATGACTTAGAAATCAATTCATTGATTATCTAGATTCCTAGAGTGCCTTTTCTGACTGACAAATCAATTCATTGACAAACAGATTCAGTTCTAATGGAAATGGGTGTGAGGGTTGAGGAAGTTGAACAGTGGTGCAGAGACTGTGATCAGGGTGATAACAAAGGTGAAATTGATTTTATTTTATTGATATAATGAGCTGTACTGCAACTAGTGTGGGAAAATGAAGTGGAAACGATGTGGGCCAGTGATGGGGACAAGTAAAATGGTTAATTAAAAAATGAAGTTCAAAGAAAATAGTGAAAAATTAAGTTTTGCATTTGCAACAGACATCAGACTGCTAGCATAAAGGCTTATCATTCAAGACAGTTGACCTTTCTATGTAGGTTTTTTTTTTATTGTTTGAAACATTGTAAATCTTAACAATCAGTGCACTGAGGTGTAACACTGTTTGTATGTGACTCTATAAAGTTTAAAATGTTTGTCGAATATTTCTTGTAACTGTTAATTAGATGATGTCTTACACGCCTGATAAGGTGTGTCATCCCGACATGACACTAAAACTAATGTCATTCATTCAGTGACAATTTGTCTGATAATTGCTGCCACTCACTGTGTCACAATGTTTGTCAAACATTTAATTAAATGTATAATGTGTCTTAACACGTTCCTGCTTCTACATACATAATTAAATAGAATATTAAACACTCATTTCTTTGGTGATTCTTGAGCTGAGAATGTTTACGTCGGTGGGGCTGTGCTTAAAAAAACCAATATTATGATAATGTAAATAAAACCGAGAAAAGAAACAAAATCAGCCGCATCCTCAGAGAGGCTGTGAGATTGAAGGGCTTGTTTGTGGTTATAATGAGTCAGGTTTAAGGACACCCTGAACAGGACACACCGTGTGAGTCACAGATTACGATGTTCCTTCAGTGAAGAAACACCCAACTGAAAAAAATCCAGTTCAAGTGCGGTCCATGCCAGCGTACTCCCACCTGTAAAACAAAACAACATGCGAGTTACCTTCTAAGAAGCTCATGATACTGTAGCTCTCTCTCTGTGTCACACATACATATATAAACACACCAACCTGGCCATGTTACTGGAGCTGCTGCGCTGGGAACACACCCTCTGGGACAGGAATAACAGGCAACTCCAGAGCATGAGGACATCTGAGACACAGTGGCACCACACAAGCATGATGACTCTTTAACGTCTCCTTATCTTCATCCCTAATCCTCGGCCGCTTCACCATCAGCTACTGTTTACACCACGCACAAGTCAAGAGTAAGAGCAGAAAATGGACTTTCTTAATTTTGAATGACTAAAGTCCACTAGAAAGCCATTGAGGAAGGCCTCTAGTGCAGAGGGAACCTCATATTGAATACGGATTGAAATTTACATGACAACTTAGGAAAAATGCTTTTTTATTACTCATTCATGCCCTAAATCACTTGGCTCCCCCGTTCCTTTCCTCTGCCGGAGCTATTAAATCACCATCTTGACCCTGCGACCTGGGGCCGCAACCATAAAGAGCCCCCTGTGGGTCAGAGGCCTGATTGTAACATTTGAATATGAAATGGACTTGGTTGGGCCTGGAAACAGCCCCATGCGCTGAGACACAGGCTGACCCCCAGGAGAGAGGCCTGCCTCAGAAGCTCCGGGCCTGGAGGCTCCCTCTTCTCTCAGCGAGGATTTACTTGGACTTGAGAAGGAGGGTGAGGCAGAGAGAGGGCTGAAGTCGGGGGTGGAGGGTGAAGCAGGGTAGGGGTTGAGCGAGAGTGAGGGAGAGGAGAAAGAGAGGGCAGACATTTGAATAAGACAAGAAGCGATTGGTGTTTGCATGACAAAGGAGCCCGCCATCTCCCCTGATTGGTGTCACAGTGCGGCACTAAAGCCATGCAGGCCCCCCCGGGGTGGGGTGATGTGTGGAGCACAGGCATGTTTATGCATCCAAGGTGTGATATTAGGGAGGGATAGTGGGGGCCCGTCGTCAAGTTTCGGGTTAAGAAGTTTGTGCGCATATTCTTTAAGTGAGAAGTTTACATTATTCAGAGGACAAGATTTACAATTTTAAGTGAAAATCAAGGGCTAATATTATTTTTTGTCTTTCAGACTACGCTTGTAACTTTAAATACATTTACAACCAACAATGTGTGTTTTAAAGGAATAGTTCACCCCCAAAATGACCATTTGTATATCAAGGCCTGTGCAAGTGTGAGACAATTTATGCAATGTTTTAGCTTAAAAGTGTGTGTTTTTTGGCAGGGTTTTTTTTACATAGGCTCAAGAAATTATTTCTCCTTTACCTAGTGTATAGGCTGCAGACGCATTAAGAGCAGATGGGAGGGGAAATGGGCAGTGCATACCCAGGAATTTGACCCAGGGAACTGGTGTTTGTGTCCCATTGGTAGTGTCTTTATTAGCATTTTACATCCAGTAGTTGTGTCTGTAAGCAGATATTTTAACCCTATTCAAGATTTCACAGGCGAGATGGCAACCCCATTGGTGGAGCGGCCCGGAGCTCTTAATCCATAACCAATAACTGAAAACTATGCTGCACTACCGGCTCCACTTACATTACCAGACAGTTAATTCTGCATATATACAGTTTTTATTTTGCTAGATTCATCTCATTTCATATTTTTATTCTATTAATATTTATACTTTTAAAGGTTCTAGACTTAATTATGAATCATTTAAATTACTCAAAATTTTATTTTATTGTACTCGTTCAGTGACAATAAAGGTATCTTGTCTTTTTTTTCAGTGATCGACACATATTTAAAACAGTGACCTTTATTACGCTGGACTTCACTGGATAAATGACACTTGGATTATACTGCTCAAGTTGCGTGAGAGTTTATAATCAGATGTTTTATATAATTTTGCTGATGTGAAGCGCAGCCCGTATTTACTTCAATTCAACAAGATATTTTGGGATTTTCCATTTACTGTGGAGGCATGCACGAAAAAAAGTTATCTCCATGAACTGAAGGTAACACAGGGTGTATAACTGATAATAACTGATTATAATGACAAATAATACAATTGGGGGTGAAGTTTTCCTTTAAATAAAGGATAAATCAACTTTATTACAAGTTAGGTCTTACTTTTACATCTCATTCTTTTCTATCAGTTTTAATAACACTGTTTGTAAATACTGAGATCTGGAAATATGGTGACAACAAGTCCAACAAGGCAAGAAACACAAACATTCAGACAGATTGTGAACAAACAAACTTGAAAAAAATGGCTGAAGCTACAAAAATAACATGCACAACAATGCCCTTATCCTTTAAAACCAGGTAATCTTGATAAGGAAGTGTTACAGCTTCTGATATATAATGTTTGGGCTTCAGTTTATCTCTCCACTTTAGATACTGGCATGCTGCCACGTTCCCTACCTGAACTCCCATCCTCCTCATTATTCCACAGAGGTGTGAAGACCCTCACCCTCACCGACCCCTGCCGGGCTGTCAGTGGAGTCGTCAGCTACTGCAGGTGGACCCCTGGCACCACCGAGTCCTCTCCCTCCTGCTACGCCTCCTTCTAGGCATTTGATTGGAACAATGACAATACAAGAAGAGAAAGGAGAGAGGATCATATGAGTAGGCAAATCCAGGGGCTATGAAGGGGATTTCACAGCTCAATAAGTTTGGACAATTTGTTTACAACACCCATTATTACAGGCCTCTTGGGAGTAGGTGTATATAAATATTGATGCACTTTCAGATTTTCACAAATTAGACGGGTCCACTCAGGAGGATGATGCATAAGTGCAAGAAGAAGTACCACAGGGGGTGAAAAGAAGAGGGACAAGGATGAAGGAAGCGAGTGAGAGTTAGCGATGTCACACGCTCTGCCTCACGCACACAGTGTGTGAGGCACACACACACACACACACACTGACCCCCTGCAGACAAAGCGTCCACAGGCTCATCTGGGCAGTGCTGCCGGCCCTCGGGGACACACCTCCAAGAGAGATGGCCTGACTAACTCTCCATGGCAACTAATCAATAAGTGACAGAGTCAGTCAGGACTGACCCGGAGCCCAGTGTGCCACCTCCCCCCATGTTCCCAGGGTTACACTCCCATAAAACACACACACGCACACAGACTGGGCAACACTAAAAAAGTTAAAAGAAAAAAAAAAAAGTAAAAAAAAAAAAAGTATCCCAACTGTTCCTCCTACTTTGTGTGCATTTTTCCAGCATGTGCATGTGTTTTTGTTCTGCAGTGTGTGCACTCACATGATACAGGTTACTGACTGCACACAGCTCCAGACAATAACAATATGATCACACTACACCTCCATTGTGTATCTGTCAATCTGTGTTCCCTCTCACTGTCCTCCACCAACACTAATCAATATCTGTGGCCTAGATGAGAGGCCTAATCTTCCCCCTTGTCACCCCCTTAAGTCCCTATCCCCCCTGACTCTGCATTGTCTTGCAGCAGTCCTGTATTCACCTCGCTGTCCCAAGGCATCGTATATACATCAGCACATATACACTTGGCCCCGTTTTTCTCGGCTTCCAAGACGGGTCAGAAGTGGGGTCAGAACTCTAGTTTGGCGAATTAAAAGCAACGCTACATGCTCCAGTGTTCATAGACAAAGTGTTGTGTGAAGAGACCATCTGCAGCAGACACTCTTACACACTCTGAGTGTCTCGCTCAGCTTTCCTTAGCGCGCATTAGAAGCAACCGTTTGTATGTAATTGCCCTTACAGGTTATTCAGGAAGAGGCCTCTTAATCCAGTTTCCTTCTTGGTTGTGTGCTCGTGTACAGGACGTGCGTGCATGCTTGTGTGGTTTTACACATCTTCCTGCAACCATAATTACAAGCGAAAACAAGTTGGAGTAAACCTCAGTAGCGCTTAGTCGAACAAAAACGTCAAAGAGATCCTCATCAGAAAAAAAACCTCTCTAAACATACAACCAGGGCAAGGAAAAAAAACAGAATCCTCCCATTTCAGCTGTTCGTGTGATTTGTATTTGTTTTGTTTGGGACAAAAGAGCCGGTAAGCCTGTCTCATATTTGACAAGTCTCATATTCACACACACCTGCTGGGACAAAGTAAACACACCTTCAGAGACAGACACCTTAATGGATGACCCTCGCATTAAAACCTAAGTCAAGATAAACCTTAAAGCAGGCATGTTGACATGATATGGTAAAGAGACATGCCCATTCCGGATATGAATGATGAGGAGTCGCCACATCATAGCTAATGCATGTGTGCAGTGAATACAGTCTGTACAGTCTGTACATGAGTCAAACAACACAGTGGACATGGCACTTGACTGTTTCTCTAAAAAAAAGTTTTAATTCAAGCTCTTTTCAAGCATTTTAGGGTGCAAGATTTTCCAGCAACTTTTGTTTCATACATTAAATGCAGTATTTACTGCATATTGGATATTTCACTTTTTTTTTTTTTTTTAAATAAATGTGATTATACCACAAACAACCAACATTATGTTTAGTTTCATGGTTTAAAGTGTGTCAGCAGTTTTTGCATAGACTTGACATCCTACATAATGTTAATATCAAGACGTTTTAAGCACAAAATCCAGATTTTCAAGCTATTCTAGCACTTTACAGCTGTTGTAAATTATGTACTTTTATTATTTCACTTCCTGATCACATTAAATTAAATGTAAATGTGCTATAAACAACCTAAATTATGTTTAGTAAGAGTTTTATGTTTCAAAATGTGTCACCTGTTTGGACTTGCAATCCTATATAACATTAATTTCAAGCATTTTTAAGCACTTCAAAGCATTTTTCATGCAATTTTTATGGTGCATTTTCACATTTTTCCAGCACCTTACAGCTGTTATACAACACATATTTTTCTACATTTTATGTAATATATACAGTATACAAATTCTCCCACTTCTTCGTCACATTAAATGTAATGTTATTGTGCTATAAACAACCCAAATCCTGTTTATTAAGAGTTTGAAAATGTGTCACCTGTTTGGATCTACAGTCTATGGTTTAGACTTGCCATCCTATATAGTATTAGTTTTAAGCATTTCAATTCAAGCACTTTATTCAAGATCCAAGCACTTTTCATGCAATTTTTAGGTGCATTTTCAAGTTTTTGCAGCACCTAATAGCTGTTATAAAACACATACTTTGATACATTAAGTACTAATTATTTCTCTTTTTCATCACATTAAATTGTTTTGCATTATAAACAACCAAAATGTTTATGCTAAGTTACAGTTCATTGTTTCAAAATGTGTCACCTGTTTGTAAGCAGACTTGGCATCCTATATAATGTAGAAGTTTCCATATAAAATCTAAATTTTAAACAGTTTCGAGCACTTTATTCAAACTTTCCAAACCTTAAAAACACCATATTAAAACCCAATTGCTTTCAAAGATGTCCAGTACTTGCATGAACTTTTACTAATTCCTTCAATTAAAAAGGTTCATCTCGGATTAGTTTGCTCCATGCTTTGTCAGACAGATGTCAGGTGTTTCCAACAAATCTTTCAACAGAGATCTCGTCTATCAGATCAAAGCCAAAGTGTTGGCTAATGCAGAGAAAAACAAACCTATCAGAAAAAGTTTTTTTTCCCCACATGAACATTCTTTTTCTAAAACTTCCAATGTAATTTTTGCACCCTGAGTGAATTTGTTACGTATCATACCCTATAGCAGCTCGGCGCCTGAAAGTCTATAAGGTCTTAATTCAACTAATTTACTTTCAACTGACATAAACAGAAGCAACTCGCTGCTGGGCGGATGCAGTTTCATGAGTGGCGGCGTGCTTGGCTTTGAAGCGTTTCCCACTCAGCATTCCTTGTGGTTGTGTAAGGCACGGCGAACCAACCACAGCTATCATTAATGAGCCATTTGCATCACGGAACAAGTCTGTCGGTGCTCACATGCGTTCGGGCAAGGAGCTGAAAATTGGGGATGCACTTAAAAGAGGAGAGGTATAAAAAATGGTCAAATGTGATTTTCTAGTGTCTCTGGTGAGTGCTGTCAGTGAATGAGTGAGTGAGTGGCTGAATGAATGGAGAGGGGATTGAGAGGACGGTGCAGTGGAGAGGGATGGCTCTCAGTGGGTCAGCCCAAAAGCCCTGACCCCAGGAGGATTTGATGCCATTTTCCCACGCAGGGAGTCGACCTGAGAGGAGCTCGTTAACAACATCTGCCCCAGTTCAGGGAGATTAACCCCCACCCCCAACCCCCGCACCTCTACACACTCACACATGCACACCGCTCTGCTGTCAATCTCAGTACCTCACACACACCGCTCTGGACAGGCCTGCCCAAGCCGGACAGGCCACTCTAGGGCCCTCCAGGCTCGACTCAAAGGGCCTCCTGGAGATCCCAGCCACAGCAAATCAATACAGTCTGACTGTCATAGGTGCAGTCCCTAAAGGCACTCACACACTGTACTCAGGCACTCATCCGTTACACTCAAAACTATGTCGTAGGTGATGTCTGATCTGTACATCAGAGGAGGTTCCAGATTTGAGTTTGAGATTACGTGACGATGTGAGAGTCTGTGAGAGTTTTTTTCAGAAGGTGTGTTCCTGCTGGAAGTTGCCCATCCAGTCGAGCAGGCGGTCTAGTGATGTCACCAACGTCAGTCTGTCAGCCAGATTTGTGTAATGAGTTTTCCACTCATCATGCTGACGTAGAAAGAGAAACTCAAAATACACTTCTGTTGATTTTACCACCTTGTTCGCATGTACTCCCACAAGCTATGCAACTGGCAGGACATGTTCTGACATAATATGAGCAGGGAGACATGTGAAAAACAGGACAGACTGAAACACGGCCTAGAGCACTGCCGCTGTTAACCAGGAGCCTTGCATGCACCGCCTGCACACATGCATAGGTGCGCGTAGACACACACAGTGGCAGAATCCACTGGGAATCCGCTGAATCCATGTTCTACAGGGCTATAATTAGGTTAGTTTTTGGAGAGGGGGTTAAACAAACAGGGGCTGTGAGGTCATAGGCAGATGGAAGTGGGATATGCCTGCACTTGCTGAGTGGGCACAGAGCTCCACATGACAGGAGAGAGAGGCCCTCCGGGCGCTCAGCATGGGGAGAGCGAAGGGGGAATGGGAGGAGGAGGGGTGGTGGTGGTGGTGGTGGTGGTGGGGGGGGCCTAGCTCAGATGGCCTCACTGCCAGAACATTCAAACACAATCAATAGCACGGTCCAGCCACACACACCTTTCCCCAACACTCCTAAATCATCATTAGGCATGACATTTCTGTGCCAATCCGCAGAGATCACACAGAGGGCCGAGCTGCACTCAACTGCACTGACATGTTGGAACTTTTGCATCACTTGTTAAGCACAAGGCTCCACATTTTGGTTGAGAGTTAACCCACAGCTCCCCACGTTATCAAAGCAGCTGTGCAGGTGTGAGCCAAAGTGAGATTACATCATGTTTTAAGAGTTTGATAAAAAAGCATCAGTCCGTCTCGCCCACAGCAAACACCTCCGACACCGAGGAGCAGGAAGAGAAAAGCTGCTTAATCACAAAAAAATGAGTTGGAAAGTGTGATTAGGTGACGGGTGGCTGCTGGCACGCTAGAGTGACTTAAGACCCTGTCAGTGAATGCAGGGAGGTCTGGATAATCTTTCCCTCCACAAAGGTGCGTGGGGCTAATCCAGGCCGCTGTGTTGAGCTGTGGATCAAGTCCTACAGGGAGTGTGGGAAGGCCAGCAGGACTGCCACTGCTTCGGCCCTCTTGGTGGCCACAGATTATATTTATCCTGAGGTACGCTGCAACAGCAGGCCGGCCCATTCATATACACACACCTTTGCATTATTAGTGGCAGCCACAGTCAGTGATGTTGGGGGCTGCTAAGTTCATGAATGTGATGCAATTTCAGTAGAATTGATTATAAAATTAAATCCACTTTATAGATTTTTGCCTAAGTCATCAGTGCATTTTAAAAGAAGTAGCTCTGAGGTGGACACATCGCCACAGAGCAATTTCACACGGTTGAAATGGAAATGAGCACAAGAGAAGTTGCTCTGCACACATCACAAATTATATGACAGACTAAATTAGAGAAGCTCTCGTCAACATGCCAAATACTAAAAGGTCATTTATTACATTATTTTATATGGCAAACAGAAAGTCACACATTGTGTATAATTTGGTACATCAGTACGGACACAAAGTCAAGTCACAAAACATTTTAAAACAGGATTCAGTTTGTGGGGTATAATTATACATTTTATAATACTTTTTTACTTTACACCACTTTTAAATATGAAGTTATCTGACGATCAGATCATTTCTTTATTTGTTTAAGTGTTGTTTTTTTTGTTTCAATGAACTCATTTGTGAAAAATAGAAAAATAGTCTAACTGAATTGTTATGAAATATGAAAAACAGATTCAAACTAGCTGAAGCATCAAAGTGATGACAACCTGTGGAATTAAATAGTCTGTCTTCACCAGGTAAATACTGAAATGAGTGAGTGAAGTGGGTAAACTTAGGGAAGAAAAAGCATTACAGCTTTTGAAGGCAAAAAAATACAGTTTGCTTTGACCAACTATTTAAAAAATGAATTTAAAAGAGGGGAAAAAATGATGACTAGACTAATTCTCTATTAATGTCAAATCCAAAAATAACAAGCCTGAAAAAAAAAACGGTTTACCGGAAATATCAGATGAAAATTTAACAGGCCGAAGAATTATGTTAAATTATATTCTTAATTTTAAACATATGTTTAAAATGATACATTACATTATTTTTATTCCAGGAAAGCAACTTATAATTATTTCACCTTTGTTTAAAAAACAAATACTACAATTATTTGTATGTTCTCCATGGAAAAACATTTCATATGTTAGCAAAGTGACAATATCACGATACTTGTATTTTTCTTGATAAAATAAAATAAATGTTTTAAGCAAACATGATAAATTATTTGACCTTTACAGGATTATCATTGTGAAATAAACAGATTGCCATTCTGTGTGTTTGAAGATCTTCAAAATAACCAATTTACTGTTCAAACAACCAGAGTCATATTTCACATTTTCACAAAAGACAGAGTCATGAATCTTGTTTTGTACAAATTTATTCAGCATTTAAGAATAGAGGATGGTCTTAAAATATGTAGAAACGTCAGTTTAAATAAACCTTTTCGTTCAGGATAATGAGTAAACATGACACTGTCAAAACCATCACAGAAAATAACATTTTACAAAAACAAAAATTTAAACATTTTTTTCACGTGACAAAACATCGGGTTCACAAGCTAAAAAAAAGAACAAAAAATCTTACTATAAATAAAACTTGCGTTTGCGACCCGCACAGTCTTAACATTTCATTTTAACCTATAGGTCGTGAGGAGGAGGGGAGAAATAAAAAGAGACTACAAAATTTGGACACAGTCGAGACAACTGACATTCTACAAATTAAGTGTAAACATTTATGAAGCAACTTTTCCATCCAGCTGTTCTGAAACACACCAGCCTCTCTGAATGAGGCCACATGCCTTTTCATAGAGAGAAAATATGGCATTCATTAAAATATAGAAGTCCAATTCTTCTAGTTGATTGCTTATACTTGTGATAAAAAGCCTCTTTGCAATGCAATTTTTACTCTGATGGGCTCAACGTTCAGTTTCCATTTTAAATTCATTTAAAAATGGACAACTCATGAGATAAAATTGTTTTTTTTCTTTAGCAACCAAAAAGTTCAAGTATCCGAGTACTTTTTAAAAGTCTTTAGTGTCTCTCAGATGTGGGTGAGAGGTAGCGTGCCATTGACGCCAGTCCCTGCGCTCTGATAGTGCGGATGGACGCTGTGTAACCGGCTGCTCTGCAGAGAGCTGTGCTCCGCGCTCTCCCCGCCGGGAGGCAGGTACATGCTTATCATATCCCTCAGGTCCCCCAAACACGCCCGCTGAGAGTGGGACGTGATGGCCGGCGGCGGTGAGCTCGGCTCGGTCTTGCACACGGACGCCATGGAGCTGAGTCCCATGGCGCTGCTGCTCTGCTGTGTGTACGCCGGAGACATGCTGTAAGTGGACGCCGCGTTCATGTAGGTCTGCGCCGAGGACATCATCGGGTACTGGAGCCCCGCCATCTCGTACCGGTGCATTTGCTGGATCTGGGGGCTGTTCATGCTGTGATGCTGAGGGTACGCCAACTGGTCCTGCATGAGGGAGTACGCGCTGTTCGTCCATCCGTTCATGTGCGCGTAACCGTCCATCCGCTGCCCCACAGACACAGAGTTGTTGACGGCGTTGGCGCCTGGCGCCAGCAGCCCCCCTGGCAAAGAGTACTTGTCTTTCTTGAGCAAGGTCTTGGTCTTCCTGCGGGGACGGTATTTATAATCCGGGTGCTCCTTCATGTGCATAGCGCGCAGACGCTTGGCCTCGTCGATGAACGGCCTCTTTTCAGCGTCGGTCAGAAGTTTCCAGTCCGCACCGAGCCGCTTGCTGATCTCAGAGTTGTGCATTTTGGGGTTCTCTTGAGCCATCTTCCTCCGCTGCCCCCGGGACCACACCATGAAGGCGTTCATCGGCCGCTTCACCCGCTCCTGGTCGCTGGCACTGTTGTTCTTTGCGCCCGGCGCCGAGCCCGAGTTGGACTGCGGGAGCGGGGTCTTGAGCTCGGTTTCCATCATGTTATACATTCAGGCGGCTTTTTAGTGTTCACTCACAGGCACATAAAAAAAAAAGTTCACAAAACAGCACCAAAAGTCAAAGAGGTAGAGGTACTGACCAGTCTCATAAGAAGATGGGGAAAAAAAAACTTGCCCAAAGAGGCAAACTGTTTCTGCAGGTGCTTCTGGTTTCTCTCCGCTCAAAGCTGCTCTGTCCCCCACGGCTCTGAAACAGAAGTCTGTAAACTTCGCCAAGCTCATCTGTTAATAGGCCTAGTGGCCGGACCATGTGATGCGGATTGACAGCGTGACAATGAGGGCCGGGCAACCAATCAGCGCGCAGCTCCCGTATCCACCGCGTAACCAACCGGAGCACGCAGCGCTGTGTTTTGGTTCAGAGGAGGAGGAGAGGTAAAGTTTTTCAACAACCTGAGCGCAAAATGTTACACATTTACAACCTTTATCATGTGAGAGGAGAGGAGAAGTGAACGGAATTGTTTCTATTATCGAACAGAACATACATCCGAAATGGGGTTGTTTGTAAATGTGGGACTCATTTGAATAAAACTGAAAAAGTCAAACGTAAAAAAAAAAAGTTTTACAGACAGTACTATCCCTTATATAAAACGAACAGCAGTTTATGGAGTATTTGCTGCAGGGAAACACAAGTCTCAAGGGATCAGTGTCTCTATTAAATTAATTAGAGGCAAATCCCAACAGGCAGAAACCCACCTAACATGGGTGCAAATACTTCAAGTAAAAAGTGAAATATTGGAATAAAATGTGCCCCTAGCATTCAAAAAATCCTTTCATCTCCACCTGCTGTCAAACACGCTTTTGTTGCTTTAATCACAATTTCAAAAAATGTATTTTGTCAGCATGAAAAAATATTATTCGGGGGATTTCAATGGTCCAAAAAAACCCCAATAGATTCATTTGTAAAAGTAACAAAAAACAGATTGCCTTGAAATGTTCCATAAGAACTCATTTTGACCACCTGCTCAGAAGTTTTTTTTCCTAAATAGTTTTACAGACTTCTACTGCGCTGAATGGATGAATCTTCAAGCAACTAACCTTCAGAGGGAATTAAATCATTTGATTTCCTTCCAATATAATACAACTCCTCTGGAGGAATAATTTGTAATTGTAAATGCATTGAAATAAAACATAAGGCTGATGACTATACTGGTAAAACAAATCTTGTTTTTTTAAATTAATTAATAAATCAATATAATAATAAATAACACCAGGAGCTTTTAACCAAAATAGGCAGCAAACAGGACAGTGAACGTGTGAAATTAAACGAGCTGCAGATTACGCCAATGTGGATGTGTGCAGCGGTATTAACGGAGCCACAATGCAAAACTTTAATACATCAACGACCTCTTGTGGAGGGGACAGGACATCTCTGTAGTCCCACAGAGAAACTTTAGTTTGGGACTCTGCATTAACACACAGACAGACAGGGAGACAGACAGCTCGCTGCCCCTGTTTGCTGACTTGTTTTCTCTGTGTGGTGTTAATGGTTATTAAAATGATTGCTGCTGGAGTGGAGCTGCATTTGCATGTGTCTCCTTACAAACGAGCAGAAACCGATCGTCCGACAGCAGAGCTCACACCTGCTAATGATGATGAGCGGATCGGCCATCGAAACGACTATTAACACCTCAGTATTTACATGCAGGCTCATTCTCATATGTGCATGTTCGAGCGTTTCACCTCCCGCAGCTTTAAAGCCTAAAAAAGTGCGTGCGTCTTATGCAGTTTAAACATGCAAGCCGGGTAGAAGGAGCGCAGGCTTTTATTTTTTTAATGTTTTTAATTTGCCACCGGTGTGGAGAAAAAAATACGAGAATGCAAAACAAGTTAATTATTTACCTGAAACTCAATATCAGATCTAATTTAATGAGCAGCTTCTATTAAAATATGAGTTAATAGGATATAACAACGCGTCAGTCATTTTTCCTCAATAACGATGGAAAGTTTTCTTTTTCAAAATAAAACTAAGAAAATGTCAAAACCCGAATTTTGTTAACAATAAAATATATTAAATTTAATTTGCTTTTGCCATCTATTTATAAAAGTTATATTATGACCCAAAACAGTAAAAATAAAAAACAACAACAACAACAACAAAAAACAATTAAAATAAGATGGTGCACAAATTAAGTGTTATCTTTGAGGAAGCCGAAGGTCCCTGAGCCATATAGTTGAAGTAAATCAGCTGAAAGAAGACATCACTTCATGAATTTAATTTTCGCGTTCAATGGGGCGTTACAAACACAGCAAGAGCAATAAAACTAACGTCCAATTAGCAGCCATCTATTCTCAGGGAGCAGTTATTTGTTTATCTGGGCACATCTCAATACTGATCCGCTTGTAATCTTCTTATGGAAATGGACCGGTAGCAGAGAGAGAGAGAGAGATGGACAGAGAGAAAGAGAGAGAGTAACCCGGAGTTTGGTAATGAGGGCCTCTGTGCAGCTAATTTCCTAATTAAGGAAGCTAGGACCACCAGCACAGTCTGCTCTGATTCAGGCTGCCCAAAGGGGCTCTCAGGGGCGCGCGGCTGCAGGGTCCCACTGTTGAATGTTGGGAAATATGTGCATGTCCTGATGGGAGGATATATCCTGCATGCAAACAGATCCATAGATCATTTCATAGTTAGAAAAAAATGCATGAATTTGTGCGTAAGTTTGATCTAAAAGCACCGATTTCAGATGAGAAATTAACTGGATTTTACTAATTTTCGTTAAATTAAAAGACACATCGGATAATTACATGTTTAAATGTCACATCTATGTTTATAAAAAGCACAATATGGCGGTTAAATTTGACACGAATCCTAGAAAATAAAAGTTTTCTTAAAGAAAGGGTCTAACTGTGGCCTTTGGGCCTTCAAAATAAAACAAACAAAAATGTTAAAGTTATATTTGCAGAGAGCTTTAAGGGAATTAAAATCCATTGAGGTCGACACAAAACCACATTAATCCCACCTTTGAGTTCTCTGCATTCTTTGCTCGGCTGTCAATGGAGCTTTATGGCCAGACAGTCTGAATTAATGACGGACAAAATGCGCTCAACTTTAATATTATACGACACGACACAGGCTGCATGTCTGCCATTCAGCTGCAAATAAGTCACTGATAATAGCGCGTCATTTATTGCCTTTTTATTGCTTTTTTATTGTTATAGCGTGTTTTTTTTAAATCTCACATTTGACAATTCCCAAACAGGGCGCAGATATTGTTTAATAATCGAAAATCGCATCTCAAAGCCACAATAAACAACATTATTACCCGTGTCCATTTTAAACCCCACGACCTCCAGAATCAATAACTTTTTTTGTTTCAGCCCAGTGACTGCGGACAAGGCCTTTGAGAAACAGTAATTAACAAAGAATGGGTTTTCAATTACAGCCACAATGGAGACTGTCTCATTAAGATTTGCATGATTTTTGGACCAGGAATGCAAATGAAGATGCAATTTACGCACGGTCTGCTGTTCCCATTGTGCCGGCGTGAATGGCTGCGTCCTCCCAGTTCAACACAGGTAAAATAATATTCACGGGTCATTTAGAGGAATAAAAGTGATGCTATTATCACCTCTTTATTCCACAAAGCAGGGATAGTATTCCTGATGCTAATGTGACTTATCTGACCCACAGGAGACAAAAAATACTTAACAAAAATAGCTTAAAATGTTTAATGTCTGTGTGTAATGCAGAGTCATGGCTGAGGAAACATTTATACTCTGTCACATCTTAGGTTTTTTTCTTTTGTGTGTGTTTTTAACAAACCATTTGAACTGATATTAACTCATTTTACTAACTCTGTGTTAATTTATATCAGGGAATTATTGCAGAAGAGTCTAATAATAAATCTAAAGGCTTCTGCAAAATGCATATTTATTACTGGATGCTGCTTTTGAAAATGTAGGCATTAATATTATAAGCTAGTCTAGCAACAGGTATCATAAAAACCTAATTTTTTATTATTTATTAATACTATTTTAGAGGCTCTAAAGGGCAAATCTGAGCTTCACCTCTCGTGAGCCTTTGTTAATTTTGAAAAAATAAAAATAAAATAAAACACTTTATTTTATGTAAATTAATAATATGGGAATATTTTTGTCTGTATGATAGAAATCTTCTCTTCAGGGAGTGCGAAAAAATCTCTTTGAGAAGCAAACAACAAAGTAAAATAAGTGAAGAAAGATTGTTTTCAGCCTCATTTTCAATATGTTGAAGAATTGAATATTAATATTATAGAATGCACATTTGGTCTGAATAAAGGACGGCATGATTTGTTGAAGATTGTGTTTAGACTCTTCTGTGTGTTCACTGCCTGCTGACAGTTACTGTGTGGGCATCAGGACAGATAATTAAACGAAGGCCAGGTACTGATCTTCAAGAGAAATGGGAATCTCTTGCTCCATATCATTACTTTTTCCCCTGATTGTTCCACATAAGAGTGGCTTTATATGGAGCTTAAGTCATCATGAGAGAGAGAGAGAGAGAGAGGGAGAGAGAGAAAGAGAGAGAGAGAGTGGGTGGGAAGGGATGCAGCAGGCAAATGAATAAACTCACCAAACGTTGGGATGCAACACCGGACGATCATGTCTCACTGCGTCTGAAAGCGTCTCTAAGTTCAGTCATTAGGTGGTGGAGGGACTGTCACTCAAACCTTGAAAAGAAGCACAACACACACACACACACGTACACACACACACACACACACAGAGGACAGATGCATCGATTTTCAAGAGAGCTTTAGTGGAGTGTTGCAGGAGGACTAATGGAGAACGATGCATTCTTGCAGTTTTTCCCTGTGGTGGTGTTGGGAGTGAAGCCTGCGTGGTCACCAGCTCTGCGGAATGTCTTACTTATTGACCTCGGCTTGTAAAACAACATGCAAAAAAGCTGTTTTGCCTCCTGTAGCTGCCTGCGAAGAATGCTTCAAAACTTTCGCCTCTTTTTCTCCCCGGCAGGCCAAGCATGTCCTTCCTCATTATGTTCCTGTGTGAGCGAGGCCAAGGCTGCTGACACAGACCCAGTGTAATCTCTTTAACCCGCCACTGTCATGAGCAGACAAGGCGTGACCACCCAACACTCTGCTCCGTCTCACTTAGCCAAGGGGAATAGTTTCTCACTTCAGCACCTCTTTGGGGTTGTAGCCGCTTATCGTTTAGGGGATGCACATTTCAAACATATTTTATCAAGTGTGCTCAACACAGAAGTGCATGCAGAATTGCTCACGCACACAGCCGGGGTTAATCATTGTTACAAGACCACTTAATATAATCTTGTGCAGCAGCGTGCAGTTAAAAATTCATATACTCACTGACCCTTGGAGTTCCCATAATTGACACCAGCATTTTTTGCTGTGGTTATTGACTAATGAAGCTAGAAGCAAATGGAATTCTATCACAGGGAGAGGACACCACCGGAAGCATTTTAAAATGGATACACAATGATTATTAGCTCCTCCAAGTCATTTCTCAGACAAAGACTCTTTACGTTTACTTAGCAGATTAGGAGGAACACTCATATTAAAACATTTGGTATATGACGCGTTAAATGAAAAATAAAATACTAAATTACTGTGAATTATAAGCTCTTATCCATTCAAAGCTAATTTCAATTCAGTTTAAATTAGGCAGAAAATTTCAATAAATATGGTTTTGCTTCTGAGCCACTGAGCGAGGCTAGATTAAGCCATCTAGAGCGCAACATGATCACTCCAGTGTTTGCTCAGGAACAAAGTGTGCTGCCTAAACTTCCTCAGCTCACACTTGAACCTCTAATCTGTGCAATCTTCATTTATCCTATAGAGACATCGTATTACAACTCATTTGCTGGGTTTTTCAAGGATTTGCCGTGCGGCGGTTTTCAAAAACGAGATGCTTTTCTGAATAATACCAAATGCTGCAAACGTGCAACAAAAGAGAACGCGGTTTAAAATTAGGCCTCCGGATGCTTTTTGTGCAGCAGTGTTAAAGTTATGATAGTCTGTCAGCAAGCAGATGCCTGCTGTCTGTGAATGGCATTATCAAGCACCTCTATATGATGATCATTTTAAATACTGTTATTGCATGACTGGCTAATTACAGCACTCATTATTTTCCATGTATCTTTTGAATCATTGCCATGTTCAGTTTTTCCAAAAACAATGGAAACTTTCTCCGTTTTTTGTTTGGTAGAAAGTGCTGAATCGCCACTTTTTGCTTTGCGCCATGCCCAAGCAAGCAGCCCTCTTTTGTTTTAGGCATAATTGAGATCCCACTAATCTAGACTCTTTTTAAAAAATGAAACAGTCTCTTTGTCGAGCCTTCATTAGCTTAAGATAATATTGTGAGAATGCGCAATTAATTTGCAGTGTAACTTTAATTAATTAAATACACCCAATTTTGTAACATGATTAATGCCACGAAGTTGTTATCTGTATTCTCCTCCAAAATGAATATGTAACAGCGATACGGCGCCCAGCATTAATTGCAGAAATTGGGGCTTTTAAGAAGCCAAAACTAGGTTAGGTAATTATAAGAGGTAATTTATTAAATCTTAAATAAAGAAACAAACAAGCATAAATTGATATATAAATCATGAGTACCATTGTGTTTAATCTGGCTGCGATTTGGGAGAAAATGACAAATCTTTGTTGCGTGCAGAGCACTTGATAAAGCAGATAGTGGTCATAAATTTAGTCCCAGTCAAGGTCTCATTAAACGAGGCATAATTTAATTAAGAGTTAGCCATCGCCCTCTAAATATATTAATTACCTTGAGCATGACGAGATGAGTGCGGTGATTATTGCCTATTTCATTAGAGTGAGTCTTCAGGGAGAAGAGCAAACTAAGGTGGGGAGCCGACTGTGTTGACAAGATAATGGATGGGCTGGTCCGAGATGAATTTGGTCACCTTGCGTTGGGTTGAGCTCAGAGGAGGTGAGACAGAGGACAGCACAGGTCCTCGACAAGGTGGGGAGTCTCCACTCTGTTTACTGGGACTGAGAGAGCTTTCAGGTGAGTGTTTGAACAAGGCAAGGCAAGTCCCGATCACTTCAGAATTTTTTTTTTTTACAGTATTAATTATTAGATAAAGAAGCTATGACTAAATGATGAAAAAAAAGAGTATGTAAAAAAGAGTAAAGAGTCAGTTTAGGATAAATAATCAACATTAAACATTTGCTTTCCAGTGTGACAAACAAATCCAAATATCATCAAATTACATGCTGGAGTTGATATTTTCTAAATATTTACATTTCTAATGACTGACCTAGACACTCGACCTATAATAGAGGCTTAGACATACCAGTATTGACGATAACCATGATATTGAAAGAAATAAAAATGTATATTGTGTTAATTATACACATATCTATTTATCTAGTGTAAATAATTAAATGGCTCTTAAATTTTTTGCACTTCTTAATTTTTCTTTCATTTTGGTTTTTACATTTACATGCCAAAACAGGGACAAAACACCCAAAAAATTAAATTAAGAGATTAATTTGACTGACAGCATTTTTAAAAATATATATAAATATTGAGATATCGTTATTGTGGATTGATAATCATGTTGTGAAAATCTGATATTGTGAGACTCCTATTCTATATTTCTATGGTTGTTGTTAACCTTTCTTGTTTCTTGCTGTACCCTCCGAATATAGTGTACAAAAGATTTTTTTTAAAGAAAAGAAGACATGAACGCATTAAAAATAACAGTTAAAATCATTATTGATATAATGTAACTGCTAAACTGAGAGCGTTTGCTTAAGTTCCCAGCAGCTCCATTGACTGCCGTGCTCTTATGTACTTTTACGTTTTGCTTATATCAACTTTTCACTAACACAGTTAACAAAGAGACACACACACACACACACAAACACACACACACCACACACACCACAACACACACACACACACACACACAGAAAGCCGAGGAGTGCAGAGGCGATGGCTCATTGCCCCATAGACTGATATGTCAATGAAACATACAAGATGTTGCCGCTGCATTGGAGCGATTTCCAGCCTCGCTCCTGTCCTGGCTGACAGCAGGACAAAGAGCCTAAGCTACTATTATCTGCAAGCAAGCTCTCATTCTTGCTCTCATCTTTCTCTTCATTTGCACAAACATAGATGTGCATGCTTGTGCAAACACACGCAGCTCAGCAGAAAGTTGCAAATGCATCCAGTGTGCATATCAGACCGGCCGGGGGGGACAAACCTTTGATTGTAGGGGGATTCGAACATTGTTAAAGTGTCTGGTGTATGCCCTTATATATAGCAAATAAAAGAGGTCGGGCTTTCTGAGTGTGTCAGTATTTTTGCAACAGGCCAGAAGACTTGTGGCAGTTTACACAAGTTATTATTCTCAAACTTCATCTGTTCTGTTGTCTTTTTTTAAGTCTTCCGATCAGAATGACATCTAAACCAAAAGGTGACCTCACATGTATTTAAAAAGAAATGATTTCCGCAGGTAAAGTCTGACAGTCTTAACAAACAAACACATGGACAGAGACAGTAAACACAGAGCTCCCTGCACCATCTCCCTAAACGCCCCCTCCCTCTTCTCTCCTCTCCTCTCTTTACTACTAACCTCCTCCCACTCTGGCCAGAAAATTGAGGACACTCACCAAGGTCTGACTGGTCCCAAGGCTGCTGCTGCTGCTGCCGCTTCCCAATCTCTCTGTTAGACACACCTTCAACAGCTGGCTGTCAGCAGGGCCAGGAGCAGGACCGGCCACTGGAAGATAGCAGGGTCGTCCACGAGCCCAGAGCCTCAGCCCAGACTCCAAGCAGGGCCATTCAGACGGCACCACCAGCACCATGGCAGCTCCCAGAGCTGAAGAGAAATATAAAGAGCAAGAGAGAGCCGGGCAGTCACTGGTGTGGTAGTGCACACTGCAGCTGAGCTCTCCCTGCTCTGGGACCCATCTCATTCAGCCAAGATTGCTTCATACAAAAGTTGACAATGCACCAGTGAAAGCCATTGTTGATATTCAACATTTTTTAAATAGCTGAGCAGAATAGACAACATGGCAGGCTGCAAAACTTGGCAAGGGAAACTGACCTGGAGCTTCCCGTTTGAAAGGGTTGCCACGCTGGGTGAGAGGAGAGAGGGCTATTGTGTTAAAAAAAAAAAAAAGAGAGGGAGAGCTGGTGTGAAAGAGCTCAAAAAACAAAACATCTCCCATCCCGCGAGAGCAGAGTACAATGCTTTCTGTGCAGCAGGAAGAGGACAATCACCTCACACGGTCACAAGCATATACACATTACCAAGACGTGGCGAAACAATGACATCAATGCAATCAGATCCGTTTTAAAACAGGATATTAGATTTCTGACTCTGGAACCAAACAAGGATGCCCCAACATATAGAGTTGTTCCAACATATAGAGTTGTACCAAAATATATCTGAGAGGACATGTGTCAAGCCCAGTAGCTAAATATTACTATGATTCACTCTCTGTGTTTTGGCTCGGCTAACATCCAGAGGAATGTCTTCCACAGGGCCATCTATTCCTCTAATGTTGCACAGATGAGGACGATACTGCCCGACACCACTAATGGTGTTCAGTTTCTGTCATTGTCAAGCTGACAAGCGTGCAGATTGATATGGATATTTAAGAAGCCTTTAAGCCTCCATATGTCAGAGCATCACAGGGCCGCTCGTGCCTCAGAAGCTATCAAAACATCTCATGTAGTGTATGTGGGGTGTGTGTGGTGTGTGTGGTGTGGTGTGTGTGTGTGTGTGTGTGTGGTGGCCCTGAGGCAGCTCCCAGTATTGTGTTTCATGCATCCTCGTGTCTCTCAGCAGGAAGCAGGGTGGGAATGACTTATGTGGATTTTAAAAGCCCTGAAGGAAACAGCTGTAATACCTGAGACCCTTCCCATCCAGCACAACACAAACCCTTCCCTCATTTAGTAACAGATCACACTACTGTAAACTCAAAGTAACTAAAATCTACTTCATATTCTAGTAATTTAATCTAATAAACCAGCAGCACTACATCTAATGCAACAAAGGCAACAAATGGCCAATAAAAACCCCACAGGGCTTCAGTTTACAATGATAAATTGCAAATCCTCCTCTTGAGATGCTGAACCTTTTTATTATTTGGTAAATTACTCAAATTATAAATCAATTTTTTTAATTCTGTCTATATCAACTTTGCTTACTCAGTGTTCTCATATGCCTCAATGCAATGCTGCAAAAAAATAACTTTTTTCCTCCTTAAAGTATTTATTTTTTGTCTTCCCCCTGCCAAAAACCAAGCTTGCACATTTGATGACAAAATACAGATAGGACCATAATATACATTGCGCTTGCCAAAAACTCATTCACGGATGCATCAGACACAGATTACATTACAGTGGAGGTCGACTAATCAGCTTCTTGATCAATGAAAAAATGATTGCCAACTATTTTGATCATTGATTAATCGTTAAAGCAATTTCTCCTGTAAATATATCTGAAAATGCTGTTTTCAGCCTCTCAAATGTTTAGATTTTCTGCTTGAACTGAACCTATTTGGGTTTTGGACTGACAAAATAAGGCATTTATAAACATTAACAAGAAAATGGGATGGACTTTTTTTCTCTTTTTTTTCTGACATTTTATAGACAAAACAATCAAGAATATAAATCAGTAGATTAATTGACAATGAAAACAATCATAAATTGCAGCACTAGATTAGACTCATACAGAAAAGACTACTTTGCTGTCAAACCTCTCATCAACAACCTGTTAAAACTCTGATAACAGAAATCCAAATTGACTTATTCGGTATTTGGTAAAATAATTTTGTCAACAACAACAACACAAATATAGTGCTGAAGAAGATTCTTTGCATTTGATTATGTGTTATAGCGGGGCTGACACAATGTCTCACAAAGTTATGCACCACTTTCTGTTGATGACTAGTGAAACATGTTATGAGCTCAAATATATTATATAAAATAGATACAAATAAGAAACACCTGAAGGATAAAGCTGATAAAACAACATGAAGTATGTCTTTTGAGCTGCGGAACAGAGCTCAGTCTCTCCATCACCCCAAAACAAAACATGAGTAATTATTTCACCTCAAACACGACCACAGCGTCACAAACTGGAGGACTTGAGTAACAAAATCTGCGAGTGTTGTTCCGCAGTGTCCTCGCTTCCTCAAAGCCTGATCTGTGTATGTGAGAAGAAGTAAAGGCGCTGGGAGAAACAGGAGCGGCCTGGCCCTTTGACATGGGCAGGCTTGGAGTTGGAGATGTATAATTACACTGAGCAGAGAGAAATTACAGCTCTGAGAAAGAAGGCAGGGCCCACATAATCTTATAGGTGTGTCAGTGCTTGGCTGCAGGATGGAGAGAGTCAGAGAAAGAGAGAGAGAGAGAGAGGGAGAGGGAGAGAGAGAGAGAGAGAGAGAGGGAGAGGGGGGGGGGACCTGTGGCGTCTTTACTGGAAATCCACGTCAGCGCCACCCATCACACACTATTAGCTGCCATCAAAGCTCTAATTTTACTCTAGCATTACACCCCGCTCCCTGTAGCCACCTCCCTCCCCTGCTGCTCTGGATGGTGCAGCCTGGTGGGAAAACGACATTCAATCCGCTGTCTGCCCCATTCAGGCCAAATTGGCAAATGACAGCTCTCCGCCTCTCAGATTTCGGGAAGTGAAAGGTACTACCGCCACCATCGGCCAAAAGCTGTTGGTGGAGGAAGGAGGAGGAGGTGGAGGTGGAGAGAGTGCAAGGGGGAGATCGAGGACCGGCGAGGCCGAGGAGTGGACCGAGGTGGGTTAACAGCCTCCCTTGTCCTCCTCTGTGGTGACGGTGCTGGACAGAGAACACAGAGAAAAGAGAGAAGAATGCCTACTCAGCAGATCAAAGGAACTTCCCTGAGTCCAATGGGAAAAGTTGACCCCAATCCCCTAATCACCCACTTTACCACCCCGGGCCGAGCTGTGCGGGCAGATGGGAATACAGCATTTGCCCTCATGGAGGTCAACAGCAGCGAGAAGGCAGCACACAGAGCTGAATCTGTGCCTTAAAACCAGCTTTTAAAACTCTTCTGGATGCATTGAAATAAAAAAAGCTGCAGAAATAAAGACAACAAAACGTCTTGGGTCTGATAAGCTGCACAAAAAAAGAAACTTTCAATCAAATATTGGGAACATGCAGCACTACTCGACACACATGCACAAACAACAAGGTCTTTCATCAGCGTTTTACCATGACACACAGGGAAAAGACACAGAACATATTGTGTTAGACACTAACTGGCCGCCGACTGAATGGTACTCTTACTGCTAATTAAGTGCTAATGGCAGTTCCCCCTGCAGAGAATACTAATTAATGCTCCATTCTTCTGCAGGCTGAGCGCGTACTCCACCGCGGCCTAATGAGGGGAGGCAGGTACGTCTTCTCCCAGGCTGGGTTAATAAGCACAACACAGTGGGGTCTGAGTAGAGAGGGCCATACCAGGGGGCTGCTTCCTGTTCCCTAATCTTAACAGACCCCCCTCAGAACACACACAATGAGCCACAGAGGTAATGAAAGGATTTGTCCCTTAAACTCGGAAAATAGGCCAGACTGTGCGCCCATGTGGATAACACCTAAAAGTTTTGGTGTCTGTGCGAATGTGACATTAACATGGAGGGAAGTCTATATTTAAAAAATATACGACAACAAATCCACCTGTTCACTTATAGAAAGTGGCATATCTTCTTCTTTCAGACAAAGACGTGGTGTTTTATTTCAACAGATACTGATAATGAACTGCTTCTCAAGGCCAATGCCAATAAGTTAACTGCCAATTTCACTTAAAAATAAATTCATAATCTGTATGTTTATGCACACATGAGAATAAGATGTAGTGAATAAAGATGTGAATTTATTAATCAATTACTGTTGTGTCTACACAACCAATCTTACTCAAAACATGTTCCTTTTTTTATGAGTAAAGCACGTCAAAAACACACATTGTCTTTTAAAGAGCATTTTGACAAGGAATTCAAGTTAAATACTTTGACATAATGTTAAGGTAATGAATACTTTAAACTGCTAACAAACCAAGGCCACTTATTGCATTAGTGTTTAAATGCTGCACTTAAGAAAAAAAATACAATGAATCAAAACAATTTGTCTAATACAATCAGCTGATAATCAAATATAATTAAATTATTGGAATAAAATTAAAAATGTCCCAATATCCGCCGATAATGTATTGGTGACGATATATACCGTGCATCCCGAACATATTTGTGAACATTTGGTGGAACTGTGTCCATATTTGTGACTGTGTATAACTATTGTATGTATGCACTATTTGTGCCCAGCAATAAAAGTATATAAAGTACTTGGAAAACTGATTTCTGACACTGAATACTATTTCATATTGGGTATGTCTTCCTGTGTGTCTTCCTACAGAATTAGGAGCTAGAAACTGCTGATGTCTCTTAGAAAACAACTTCTATTTTATATAGTTTCCAGCTGCCTGAGAATATGCACGGCAGAAAAATAAATAAATACATTACCTGTTTGGATGCAGAAAGCCTGGGAATCAGATTCAAAGTGCTGAAGAATGAATGGATGTGCGAGTATGCGGGTGCGTGCATGAGCGTAAACATAGATTGAGGATGGTATTGGAATTACCTGAGTGAGATAATGGTGGTGCATTAGATTAACTTTCAGTCCTTAAATGCAACACATTTAGGCAATCTTGTCCCCCAAAAACATGTCAATGTCTGAAAGGCCTCCCTCTCGCTATCAGGAGCCTCTGGTCCCCCACACTGATGCAGCTGGCAAGGCGCTACCGTCGACAGTCAAAACGCAGCGCCAGATCTAGTTATAAAATAATTGAATTTTCATATCAGAGGGGACCAGAGTCCCAGCAGACAATAGGACTGCTGAGTCCTCTCTGATATTGGCTCAGGCCCTTTGCCATGCGCATGAAATCAGTATGTTAATGTTCCAGGGTTTTCTTTTTTTAAGGGCACTTGTGCTCTCGCAATGTACTACCGATGCGGTTTCAAAAAATTGCAACTATTGATAAGTAGGCAGCCAGCAACCCCCTCGACCCCTCCTCCCACCCAACATGCCCACCCCCGCCTCCCCCCAACCCACCGAGGCTCTAGACGTTCTCGCACCCCCATCCTCCCCCATTATTAAAATTGTAATTTATTTTTCTAAATCAGAATGACAGCTTGCTTTCTTTTCTCTGCAGCAGGCAGTGAATCACCGAGCTTTAATTACTTTCGTAACTTCGCTGACCCTGTGAGCGTGCTGCTCTGCCAGAGAAAATGGGACCTCCAACAAAGGCCCTCCACAACCACAGCCGCCTTCGGTTCATTCAAAATGCGAAAATTTATCAAACTACGGATTTTATAAGATTTTGTTAACATTTCACCTCCTATCTTTTTCACACTCCCCCAAAACACCCCCGCTTGCAACAGTTCTGCACTCCCAATCTCCCGGCCCACCTCGTAAAGAAACTCAGTGCACTAAACAACCTTATTTCAACTCTCCCTCTTGCCTTCTCCCGTGCGCTTGTGTCGACTCGATAGGGTCCCTTCAGGTCAAAGCAGCCAGAGGTCACGCTATCATCAGTGACTCCCTCATATCCAGGCCGTGGCCTCTGCAGCAGGGAGACACACAGCGCGGGGTCCTGAGGCCACAAAGCACAGATCAACAGGGATGAACGCTACATTTGATCACTTCACAGATCTTTGGCCTGCAGACACCGGGGGTCAAGCTTTATTCAGCGTGGCCGTCAGAGTCTATCACACAGCCATCCGCGGCCTTTTCTGACCACGGGGTCAGGAGTCGCCTCGGTGTTTAAAAGCATCCCTGAAGCCGTCACATGGATCATGGCCGTGGCGCTGATGTGTGAGAGGCATGTGTGACTTTTAAGCTGAACTGGAGGAAGGTTTAAGATTCTGCCCTCCTCTGCTTTGTTGCTGCAAAGTTCAGGCATGTTTCTTGTTCGCCAACAGATCCCTATTTGCTTCACATTATTCCCTCCGCCTGATTTATTAAAGAAGCTAATATGTTGTAATCCCCCGCTATCGCTCTCACCTTCTCACTGGCACACCTCTGTTTTGGGCTGTGCCACTGTGTGAACCAGGGGTGCGCAGGCACCGTTGGTCTTTTGCTGACTGCCTGATAATTGAATGAGCGATTATCCCTCCCATTAATAGACAATGATACAGAAAGCACTGCCATATGTACGGAATATTAATGAGTGGCTGCAGCGGCCTAGATAAGAGAAGCGCCATGCAGTTGCTGTAATAGGGGTTAAAACAATTTGCCCCCCACCACCCTAACCCTCCCCACTCACTCACACACACACACACACACACACACACATCAGCTCCCATGCTTTCCACTATGCTAATCCTCCATCCGCACCAACTAAGCAGGCTGCCACCAACCAACCACCCCCCATGGCCTGGGCTTGTGCTTGGCGCTGACCTCGCTGCTGCCAAGGCCGACCCGCCATTGTGTGAGAGTGTGAGCAGGGTCACCCAACAACAGAATGGCATGCTAATGATGGGAAGCAGTGGGTGTTTAGTATTTATGGTATGAGATGTTTTGCAACAACAGACTTGGAAACACATTTTCTGGACAAAAAAAAAAAAATCACAACCATGTTTTTTTGTCTTCAATATAAAAATGTCGATAAAATTATACTTGTGAAGCGCTTTTACGTAATCTGATGTATAAATTTATGAGTCGCCTTGTACAGTCTGAAAATAATGTGATCGTTGCTCTTACTAATCCTCAGGTTAGCTCCACCCGCCTCTCCTCAGTATATTGGAGACACTGGCGTAACAGTTTATTTTGGTCTGTCTGAAGATCATCTTTTTGTATTTTTTGGTTTCTGTCACATTTGTTGTCTGCTGTTTAATTTATTTATTTATATTGTTCCTGTTTTTAATATCTGTCTCCTATGGACCCTAAGTCTTGAATAAAATTTGATTGATTGATATATATTTTTCTGTACCATTTATATCACAATGTCGTCAAATAAAACAGCAGCCAAACTGCATTATGGAAATATTTACAGGCGAAGATTTAGGTTCTGATCCTTGGGAGCACATGGGAGTGAATCATAGAGGCGCAGTTTGCTAACATGATCTGTGGAGTCTACAAAAATAGGTTTTACCTTGTGGTTCTTTAATATAGACAATTTATCTATTTAATAACCAGAAAACATGCTATAGCCTGCAGTGAGGTATTGAGTATTGGTCGACATATGATTTTATCAACCAAGATGCTAGAATAAATGTTAACATTTCAAGTTTCTGCAAACTACAGATATGCAGAATTTCTTCAGTTCTTAAGCAGGATTGTCTGAATGCTGCAACCTGTTCTCGTTGTGACACGTGGTGACCGCTTCTTTAAACATGCTGCAAACATGTGACAACCACAATATGTTGTAAACATGTTACAATTGGTGTTTTAAAAAACTTAAATAACACTTTGGTGAAGTTTAAGCTCAAAAGAACAGGGTAGCCCAGAAGAATTGTGATTCCGGACAAAACTTCCAACAACAGAACACCAGTCTTCCGGTTTAAGTCCCGGGTTTAAGTTCCCGCCCATGCAACATCGCGATTAAAAGAAATAAAGGGATCGTGGTGAATTTCCATTATTGGGATAATCATGAATATCAAAACTGATTTGAAAAAGCAGTCTAGCTTGCTAGACTACACTTGCTTTGATTTCATGATTTTTTTAAAAATTGCCATAAAGTTATAACTCTATACTAAGCAGTGAGGTCCCTCTCTTCCTATCAGTGTCTGGCTGCTCTGATGATGGCAAATTGACTGCAGTTTAAAACTGTTTTTTCTATGACCCTAACATTTTTTTGGGCCACATTTCATGCAGTTTAAATAGTTAGAATAGTAGAAATTGTTTTATTTGACTGAAAATGTGTCTAAATTGATGCATGTTTTAGTTCCATTTTAAGAGTTTTAAGCATATTTTGATGATTATAGGATATATATAGGATAATATCATTAATCACAATAATTTCAGCCAAGATAATCAATAAAAAAATGTCATATCATCTCATGACTTATATCTGATAATACATGTCTATATGTCTAATGTCTATTATATTGTTATGTAGATATAAAAGTGAACGACATCGGCCCTGTTTATTAGCTTCATCTCACTGTTTCACTGCTGAATCTGTCTTCATCTTCTTGCTGTCACTGCTAAAGTGTTTTTTTTTTTTCAGGTAAAGTAAAGATGCAAGAGCAGCTGAAGCCGGCGGCGCCACAAAGGCCCCTCCAGCATCACCTCCATCAAATTTCATTAAAGGTCGCAGCGAGTCGGGCAGGTGAAACAGTTGGGGCACACTTCTATATGAATCACCATGCCAATCAATATCTAACATCTATTAGCATTGGAAAGCAATATTTCCCCTTTTACCTTGCAATAATTGTGCTTAATGCTGTGAAGTACCTTATCATAGGTCTGACGGCAAAAGAAAGGCCGGTTTCCATGGTGACTGTGAAAGCCATTGGTTTCCTTTTCAGCAGAATAATGAACTTCTCTCCTCTGTGTGTCACTCTTCCACTCCACTCTCAGCCTCTTCGATTAAATTGAAGTCCACGCGTCCTTGAAATCCCTCGTCTCTGCCTGATAATTTGCCAAACAAGAGAAAAACACAGAAAAAATGTTCCAAGGCTCAACAAATGCATCACTTTAGGCCGAGGCGTGGGCGCAGCTCACAATCAATATGCAGTGTATTTTTGTTTTGGTGAGATTTACTAACAGGAATATGTCTTCTTAATTAAAAGTGAATACTTCTATCTGTGCAGTTACATTTTAAAACTTTAATGACTGAATGGTTTAAGGTGACATTTCCCTTGACTCTGTTTAGTTGACGTGGTTGTGAGATGATAATATATTAAATTAAAATAGAAAGCTTTTATTCATGGTCCTCTAAGATTAAACAACTCTAAAATAGTGGGTTTTAAACAGAACAAAAATAGATTGAAAGACATTTATAATCAGCTGAAATTACTTTTCTTTTAGTTACAGTTTTGGTATTTTGAATTGAAATGCTTTAAAGATGCCTTTTGCTACAGGTAAAGACTTTAAGATGATGAGAAAGTCAGGATAACACGAGATACAGTGTCACATTCAGTAATGATGGATGCATGGAGCTGAATAGACTTCTCACAACGTGCTCCACAGCCAAGTTAGTTTCTCTATATTTCTCTAAGAAGGTAAAAAAAAAAACTTGCTCATCTCCACCAAACACCGTGAATCCGATCATTGATTGCACTCGCTATCCACAGCGTCCTTGAGCACAGACATCCTCACTGCCCGAGGACATCAAGTGCGCGCTGTTGTCTGCACGATGGTCGATTAAAGGCAGAAAAACCCCTGCAACTTATTCAGGTAAAGCTGAGACACACACAGGTCCACAGAAACCCATCACATCTATCTATCTGTCTGTCTGTCTGTCTGTGTTTAAAGAATAAATATGGCATAAACATTGCATTCCTTTGGTATTTTAATACGATTTTCTACATTATTTCTCATTATAATTAATTACAATTGATATAAGTATTTTAAGATTTTTTAAAATGTCTTTTAATTTGAAAATATTTGTTCTGCTTTCTCGCATTTAAAGTGACAGCCGCTAATTTTACTAATTAAGGAACTGATCAAATAACTCCGTCCTCAAATTAATCATTAATTAATGGATCTATCTGTCACTTCTCATGTTATATAAGATGAAAATGACAGAGTCTAATGCTTATTGTGTGTTTTCCCACAGTGCCAATAAATATACGGCAATTAATAATTAGGGCGAAATTTACCCGTGTTGCTGTCTCACAGGCGTTTATTTGGCCATTGTGACAGATATAACCATGACTTCTTCAACTAAATGTTACACCTAATGAAACAAAACATTACTACAATTAATTATAAGGCCTGATATTATATATCTGCTTATCTAAAACCTCCTGGTGGACAACAAATTGATCTTCCATATAAAGTTAAAGGGACACAGCACATCCAACATTTTAAACTACATATTTTTCCTCTTACCTGTAGTGCTGTTTATTAATCTTGGTTTTTTTTCGTTTGAGTTGCAGAGTGTAGAGAGGTCTGCCTTTTCTCAAATATAATGGAACTATATGGCTTTCGCTTGTGGTGCTCAAAGCATCAAAAAAGTGCATTGCAATTTCTCTTTTCAGAAATCATGACCTGGTTACTCAAGATCATCTACAGACCTTGTTGTGAGCAGTTTCATCTATATGAGCTATTTTCTTTTCTTAGGTCATGACTTCTGGAGAAACACATGGCTCTGGAGTCAAATTTGTTAGCCCCGTTTTACTGGAAAGAAGGCAGAAATCTCTGCAACTCAAACTAAAAACAACCAAGATTGAGGAGGACAAATTTATATTTTTGATTTAGGGCTGAACTGTCCCTTTCAGTTACTCTGCATTGTGTCACTTAGCAGTATTTGATCATTAGATTCGTCAATAAGAACATATTTCTCTGGCAGTAGCAGTTATAAGGGCAGTTTCACGACAACAATTTGTTTCTTCAGATTTATAAAACATCTAATCAGATCATGCAACACACACAACTGCAAATCAACAACATATCCTGTCAGCATAAATGTATTTAGATCAGTGTCTCATTTAATGTAATGAGAACTGACTTCTAAAAGACAGTGAGACAACAACATTAGAATTAAATGTGTCCAACATAACATATTATAACAGTCAGCTGGAAAAGAAAGATACCTTCACAATAAGTTAATATAAAAGAAAAAAAACTATATTTTGCGTGGTGGTGGTGAAGTTTCAGTTAATCTAAGTGGTTATTAACCGTTTCATGAACCCAACAGAAGGATTTCAGAGAGGGGGCTGTGGCTCATCATTTAGTGTCACAAAGCATGAAAAAAGCTGTAATTTAGACAAAATCCTTAAAGCCAAAAGCTCAATTTATTCCTCAAGGAAAATGTCAAGACAAGCTAACTTTTCTGAGACCAACACGTTAATGGCAGAGGGGAGGTAAAACAGACTGAGACTAGGCAAATTACCTACAATGATCACTCACCATCACTGGAGATTTATCTGCTTAATCATATTTAATTATGTTTCCCCTCCAATTTATCCGTGCGTGCACTGCACCAAACGCAGGTATGTCCGCGCAGCCGCAGGTAAGCCTCTTCTGCATGTTTGTGTTTCCACCTAAATGTTTTAATTGGAGCACTTTACAATGGCACAAGGACAGCAGTTGATCAGGCCCAGCGTCCTGACCATCTTACCGTGTTTCTGTGTCGTGTCGGCTACCTTCCTCTGCCCTCGTTCTTTGTCTTTCAGACAGAACTGAGGGCCAAAATACCCGCAAATCACCTTTACAACATTATAGTGTAGTTTCATTAGTGATGTCATTTCATTTAATACCTCTCCTGCGTGAAGTTTCTGATTTATTTACCTGAGACACCAAACATGAGCCCTCCTGACCTGCAACTGGCTGACTGTCACTTCCTGTCCGCATCCGGCCGCAGGGGGGCGCTACCGAGCTTTCATCACAGGACTGAATGAGCTGCTGTATATTACAGAGCAGTGACCGCAAAAGTATTCAATTCAAAATAATTTACTTAAATAAAAATGCTAATACCACACTTTACATAATATACTCCATCATAAGTAATAGTCCAGCATTAAAAAACATGTAAGTATTATCAAATTTAATTAAGTTGGTGCATTAAAATAATAATAATAAAAGTGCACTGCTGAGTGCAGTTAAGCAAACAGATACAATGCAGATATTTAAGTATTATTTTGTGTCTCATTTGGTATAATAATAATAATAATAATAATAATAATAATAATAATAATAATAATAATCATTTTATTGTTGTTATTTGTCATTATTATACAATTTTTGAAAAAAAATGTAAAAAAAATCTTAAATAAATAAAACTATGTAAATATAATCAGCTAAATGTACTAAGTTGATACATTTAAAAAATAATATAAGTGCAGTTGCGCAAACAATGCAAACAACAGGGTTTAAAAAAAAGTGAATTTAAGTTACATTTTGTGTCTGATTTATTATTTATTTTTTATTGTTATTGTTACTGTAATTATTTAAAATATAGTTTATCAAATACAAAAAAACACACTTAAATTAAACTGTTAGAATTATCAGCTAAATGTACTTAAGTTTATACATTTAAATATTTTTAAAGTGCAGTTGAGCAAACAGATACAATGCACACAATAACAAAAAAAGAAGGTTAATTTAAGTTCAAATATTTTTATGTCTCATGATATCATGATATCTGCATCAGATATCAGCCGCTTTGCTCTTTTATATGAGCATTGGCCAGTGAAAAACAGATCTTTATCTTCACATAAAACTGTTTCTTCATCTATACGGTGTTTATCTAGCAAAAAAAATGAACCTTCTGTCTATCTGTGGTTGAATTATATGATGATGTTGCATGTTTACATGAAAGATTACACTTTTTTCTCACGACTCCAAGTTCTGCTTTTGTTGCCCCTTATGCCCTGCAGGTTTTGCACGTTTCTCTCATTGTGCTTGACTCTTGATGAGTGTTTTCCAACATGAGTCACATAATTTTCACTTCCCAAACATCATCTGAACTGTACCTATTCAGGTAACAGCATGTAGAGTTAGTTTCAATTAATCTACACCACTGTTTTCGTTATATAAGAAGGGTTAAATAAGAAGTTCAATGATAGTGCAACACTATTCACACTGACCTGACAGGAAACATTCATTGCACAATCACATATACGTACGTGACAGACGTGACACATAAAACACCCACAATGATAAATTTATCACCGTGTGTTGTTACAGAAACATCTTCAAAGTCTGCTGAAACATCTGCTGCAGCATAATACATCAACACTAAAAACAAGGGTGGAGGGTTAAATGCTCTTAGCATGAAGCAAAACTTTCCAATACTGCCTTCACATGTTGCAAAACCATCAAGAAGTTCAACTTAAATTACTGGCCGAAAAAAGGGGCTTTAAATTCCATGTATCGCTCCCAAAGGTAAAAAGGAAAATCCCTTATTTGTGTAATGAAGCGTGGGTGGGTGGTTTGAACAGATACGTCTCCTCCTCAGCAGTTTCTCTTCGCTTTCAGCCACATTTGAGTAAAAGACAGCTGTGAATGTTGAAGGACTAAAACAGCTGGGATCAGGAGCTGCACTGGATGTAGCTGCAGTTCCTGGGTAACACGGAGACATTGTTGACACAACAGGAAGGATTGCTTCATAATTACCTCATTTTTCAGACCCTTGGCCAGACTATCTGTCATCTTTGGTCAGATATGAGCTTTAATATTTAGACTGAAACATAAGTTAATGCACCTGTGAGCATCGGTGTCAAACTCTTTTAGCCAAGTAGCTCAGTTTCTGTTCCCATAATTTCAATGTAAAACTTTATTTTGTATATGCATCGTTTCCCCACAAAGGAGAAGAGAACACAGCAGCATAAATACTGTCTATTATAACTTGGTGTAATAATAATCCCTTTGTGGTCGGAGACTGTACGCAGAGGAAAGGGTCCAGACTCCCTCCCACCTGAAGTTCATCTTACAGACACAGTAGTGAGGGGAAATAGTCTTTATGCTTGTTAAACACTGCTTTGTTGGATTGAAAGCACACTATACTGTGAGTAAATGTTACAGTAAACTTATTCTCCTCCAAACTTCTCAGTGCAAAACAAAAGTAAAATCAAACAGGTGCTTGGGGCAGCATTTCACTTGGTGCAATGACATTATTGACTAAATGAAATAATGAAACTGTTCAAGATTCAGTACAGTCAGATACAAAAAATCTTGCAATGTCCTCAACAGTGTATAGCAAAAGTTCCAATCTAAAATTAAGATTGACACCCGAACTGAGATTCTACGTTTAAAAGACTGTTGCCAATAACTGGACCAAGGAGAGACTAGCTCCATCAGTGGAGAGCACACACACCCACAGCTCTGCAGAGAGGAGGCACAGGCGGAGCCACAGGTGGATGCAATGCGGAGTCTGGGAGTGGGGTTAGCACGGAAGTGCTAGCTTTAAGCTAAGTCAGGATGTTTTTGTGCAGCAAAGTCGACATTATCATCATAACACAACTGTCTGTGCAGTTGTTTGTAATCCACAGTCTCATGTCACCCAGCTAGTTAAAGAGAAAGCAGGTGAAAAATGCTGTACAGCAGGTTTGTGCTAAGCTCGACTCAGCCTAGCTTGGCTTACTTGTGGTTTTTCTGTCATCACATCCACTAAGCAAGTAATCTCCCATGGGATGGAGATAGACACTCAGGGGCCCCATTTATTGCAACATTCTCCTTGGGTGTAGTTCCTAAATTGAGTTTTAGTTTCAGGTGTAAAGCTGCCAACTGTTTTACTACTCAGGCTGTGGTCACACATACTCAAATGCAAGCGAGTGCCAAGGCAATATTCGTGTTGAATGTGGGCAGTGCAGGATGTGGAACAGACGGATATCAGTTTACTGCTTTGTAGTGGGATCAAGCACCTACACACTTTTTGTTATTGGTTGGCTTTTCCACTGAAAGTGAAGTTTGCATGCTTACTTCATTAGATAACTCTGCAACACATCACTGTACATAGACGTCTTCAATGTAACGTCAAAACTGTGACTCCTTCATAATGTCTAGATAATGTTAGTTCATTTTTAAACTAAAATCTGGTCATATGTTACACATTGCACCTTTAATACTTTAGATGTCTGCAAAATATTTCTTTCTATCTCTCAAAATCCTCTTTGGTTTTATGGGCTGGGTTCTTATAGACCAGAGCGATGCCCGGGTTGCTGTTCGCCGGTGCCTGTTCTGGTAATTGGCTGCTTGTCGTTTGTCTGTTTCCAGTCAAAACAGACATCATTTTGGATCTGTAGTGATCCCCGGCCAGGAAATACAGAATTGGATCAATGCAGCTGTTGATGCTCGCCAGCGGCCTGGTGATCTTGTAAGTAAAGTTGACGATGTTAAGGGTTCTGCAGTTAAGTTTTAACACACGGGCGGTGTAGTAGAGTGTCCGTGTGATGTGAAATGGCACGAAGCTCACAGCGAACACCACCAAGACAATTATGATGAGCTTGATGGACTTTTGACGCGAGGCGGCGCCCTGCTGGCTGGCAGATAATCCCCGTCTGGGTCGGCACAGGGCCCGCGCCATCAAGCAGTAACACACCATGATGACCAGGAACGGGACGCCAAACAGGAGGACCATCACCACGGAGCTGTAGTCCACGTACTCCTCGAAGGCCCCGTGGCTGGTCGTGTCGTGGCACACGGTGTCGTTGTCCCTCCTGGAGGTGGTGACGAAGATGAGGTTGGGCACCAGGCAAACGCTCACCACACACCACACCATGGCACACGCCAGGTGGGCGTGGCGGGGCTTCACCAGGGTCATCGCTTTGATTGGGTGGCAGATGCCCAGGTAGCGGTGCACGCTGATGCAGGTGAGGAACAGGATGCTGCAGTAGAGGTTGGCGTAGAAAAGGAAGCGCACTATTTTGCAGGTGACCACTCCAAAGGGCCAGTCACTGCGGTTGGCGTAGTAGTAGATGAGCATGGGCAGGGAGAGGACGTACAGGAAGTCGGACATGGCGAGGTGGAACATGAACACGGTGCTCGGGTTCCACGGACGCATCTTTAGGAACAACCACAGAGCCGTGGCGTTGAGCACGAGGCCGACCACAAACACCAGACTGTAGGACACGGGCAGCAGGATGTATTTGAACTCCTCGTTAAAGCGACAGCTGTAGTTGAGCTCCTGCATGAACAGCGACTGGTTGCCTGCACCAGGGCTGCTGATGGCCGTTTCCATTGTGATGCAACTTCTCAGTGTAGCACTTTATAGCCAGCAGGTGACCGAACCTATAAAGGAAGAGGAAACACAGAGATGTTAAGACTTTTATATTATTTATGAAGAAAATACACATGCAGATAGATAAAATTAAAAGCCTTTGTTGATTAATTGATTGGTCAGTTGATAGAAAATACTCTCAGGTTGCAGATTATAAATTCTTATGCTTGGGTAATTTGAAAATGGTGTTTATTTTATTTTTATGTATTTAAATGGTTTGCAGTTGACTAATTCTGAACATAGAGTACTAGTGTTTATTTAGCTACTTATTATGTTTTTTTACAGTGTAATACATTGTATATAATCTAGCTATAATAATGTGAAATATTTCATAAAAGTTTATTAGAGTTTTGTACAGTTGAGTAGATTTTAATTTGTTTAAGAAAGAGCCCTTATGAATACCTCTGGATAGTCATATTGGTGCAAAATCACATCACAATCTAAAAAAAAAAGTTAATTATATTATTGTTTACCTCTAAAATGGGTATTGGCCTCAAAAATGTCATGTCAATCCAGCTCTAATCCAGATGCTTTACTTAGTGAAAGTGTAAAGATAATTACGCCACCATGTAAAAGTACTCTGCATGTTACAGAAAAAATATAAAGTATGAAAAGGTACAAGCATTCACTGCAGAATGGTCCCCTTCTGAATCATACTATATAATTTGTATACTATATAATTGTTAGTAAGCTGCAGCAGCTGTTGTTGGATAAGTCAATGGTGACGCTTTTCTAACTGCTTTTTGACATTTACTGTTGGACAATGTGTAACAATGTAAGTAACTATTAACTATATTAACTGTAAGAAATGTGGAGTAAAAAAGTCGGCTGTAATGTTTCACTCTGAAATATATAGCGGGGTATAAAGAGTTATAAAGTGATAAGGTCTGAATTCTCCGCTCAACTCAACAGTTGCCCACTTTCCACTTTTACACTTTCCACCACTGATGGTTTTCACACGTGTTTAACGTCGTTATCTGCAGTCACGCATACATGATAATCTAGTGACACTGCGGGTACTCACCCCAAACAGGATCCTAAAACAGCCTCCGAGTAAGGCTGGTCTCGATTCCGTTCCTAGAGAGAAGTTTTGTTTTATCTTTTCAGATAAGATGCAGTCGCTGCTCCGCTCACTTCGTCGTCTTCTTCCTTTTCTTCTTCTTCTTCTTCTTCTTCGTCGTCCCTGAGCCTTCCAGCCGGCGCACATTAGATACGCAGTAAAAGTTGTTTTTCGGTGGTGCTGGAGTCCATGGCAGCGCTGCAGAGTTGTGGAGACATGGAGAGCACACTCACGCTGTGTGTGTGCTGCTGGAATGGGAAGTCACATTGCTGAGTGGACGAAGCTGCCGCCCAGAAACTCTCCTCAGTGTGTAAGTCACTTTCAATTTGGTGAACCACGTGAAAAACTACTAGCAGAGTTCATTTAGTCATGAACTCCTGAGTCCTGCAAACTTCCAGCCTAGTGAGTGAGAGATGGTAGATTTTCTCTTCATGGCAGCTTCTTTTATACTTATATCCTTTGCACTCTAATTATGTATTTTAATGTCATTATAATGCATGCAGTGTGGTACTGTTTTCATCCACAACAGCTCAGAGTGAAATAGTATTCCTATTAATAATAATGCATTGTCTAATTTATTATGTGCTCAGGATCAGTGGTGGAAGAAGTACTCAGATCCCTTACTTAAGTATAATTACTAATAACACATTGTGAAATTACTCCAATACAAGTAAAAGTTCTGCGTTCAAACTTCCGTTAAAATATCAAGATCAAAATGTATTTAAAGTATGAAAAGTATAAACTACTTATTATGCAGAACAACCCCACTCAGATTGTTTTATGTATATTCTAAATATATTATTCGATTATTATTATTATTGATGCAGAAGCAGAAGCAGCGTTTTAATTTTCTCAAGGTAGGGCTCATTTTAATCATTAAATTGATCATGTTTTTAGGTAAAATCTTGACCTGAAAAGTAACTAAAACTGGCAGCTAAATGTAGTGGAGTAGAAAAATTGTACTTAAGTACAGTACTTGAGTAAATGTTTACATTCCACCACTGCTTGTGACATTAGTACCATATGGAATAAATCACCCAAAGGAATATAAACTAGACTTAGCGCTTTCTGGAGCACACACACTGTTTATATAGACTATTAAAGGAACACTTCACTCCCAAAAGGATTATCGTATATCAGTCAGTCACCTCATGTTACCTTGAATTCCTTGAAAGAGTTTGTTTTTTTTGCATGCCTCCACTATGAATCCAATAATGAGACATTTCTTGATGAATTGTAAATGTAAATCAACAGCAAAACAGCATGAAAAGTATAATCCAAGTCTTGTTTATCCATTCAAATGTCCACTAGTACGTACGTTTTTACTCAAATCTTACTATTTAAAACACGTCCTCTACTACACTCTCAGCTTGCACAGGCATGTACACTACCGGTCTGAGTCCGGACAAGTATGAGACTGAATGCTGAAGTGTCTTAAATTGCAAGATTTTATCAAAAATGCATATTTGAGAAAACTGGATAAATGAGACTTGGTTGTAAACAGATGTTTCAATAAAGTTTTGCTATTCCTTAGTTCAACGTTGAGGCGTGCTAGAACACCATATTTATTGGTAGCATGGGTTGAGCAGTTAATATGCAAATAGTAATTATGGGGGTGAAGTATTCTTTTAACGTGAATAAGTAGCACTCCAACACTTGTTTGTAAGGAGTATTTAATGTAGGACTCTACTGTGATGTCGATTCTTTAACTTTAGTATGTGACTAAGTCTTCCAGCATTGGTCTTATGTGTGTCATTGCCATGACAACATTTAATGGCACTCGATGCTGAACTGTTCTAGAGGTTAATATTTGCACAGCTGTACAGTACTCCATACAGGCAACACAGTAATCTTTGTCATCTGAGGTTTTTCTGTAAGATTAGCGTGATAAGGCGTGTAATTATAAAGTCTGATCATAAAGAAATAAAAGTGGGCAGGATGAGCAGAGACAGATGATAAACTGAGGTGAGATGAGGCGGTGACCACATGAGTTACAACAAACAAGATCATATCCGCTCAGATGATCTAAAGACTATAAACACAGTTAGTTGGAATTAACCTTTTATGGTCTACATTATGATAGACACTAGAAAGTAAAACACGACTCTGGTCACATGCAAGCAGCATGATTTATGTTTAAGACAATAACTAAAATGCTTTCTTTAATATACTATTGTTGAAAACAAACCCCCTCACATTTGTACAGACCCTTTAGCATATTCAAAGCTGCAGGAATGACATGGTGTGTGTGTGTGTGTGTGTGTGTGTGTGGGTCAGCTTGGTGGTAATGTGTGTCTCTGTGTAAATAGGTCAGCTTGTTGGTTGCAGTGTGAGTTTCTGTGTCTGTGTTCTGTTTGGGTTTCTGTGGTTAAGTTGTCTGGAATGTGAGTGGGCCACTGACAAAGCATGTTCTTCTTCAGAACCACATTCAAAGCACAAACAAACAAAGCTACTTTTATAAGATTATGAATTGATTTATCCATTTTTTATCTTCTTTTTTATGAACCAAACCCCTGTATTATTCCATCTTTAAAGGGACAGTTCGCTCCATAATCAACTATACAAATACTCCCTCTTACCTGTAGTGCTGTTTATCAGTTTAGATTGTTTTTGTGCTGAAGAGTTTGCTTTCTCTGGAATATAATGGGACTAGATGGTATTTGGTTTGTGGTGCTCAAAGCCCCCAAAAAACTCTAAAGCAATGTCTCCTGACCCAGTTACTCAAGATAACCCACAGCACTTGTTGTGAGCACTTTCATGCAATTACTATTTTCTTTCTAGTATAGTTTCTACATGAAACTGCTCACAAAAGAGTTTGTGAATTATAACGATATTTACAACAACTCACTCCGAAACAGTCGATAAATAGCACTGCAGTTATTTCTCATTTGGTGATCTGTCCCTTTAAACCCCCTCCAATTGAAAAGGTGTTTTGCGTGTTATTACATGCATGTTTGACCTTTACTGTGCTGACTACTGTACAGAGTTTGATATTACAAGACGTGAACTGACATGTGTATAATTATACGCTATCACAACTAGTTTGCTTGGTTCATTGTGTAAACCTGAAAAGCATGCGGTGGAATTTTGAAACTTCAAAGTGGCACACACATTTAAAGTTGATATTTGGGGCGTTCCCAGTGGCACAGTCCTCATAAGCGGGCGGCCCGGGTTCGAATCCGGCTTGGAGCCCTTTCCCACATATCTTCCCCTCTGTCTCCCCCTTTCACTCTCAATATAGCTACAAAATGCCCCAAAAAATATCTTTAAAGAAAAAAAAAAAAAAGTTGATATTTGATTGAAGAACTTCTAAAAATGGGAAATAATTGAATGTTCATAAAGATGTATCAATTAGGAGAAATATTAAACTTTACTACAACTCAACATGTTTTTGCTTGTTTATCTTTTTCTTATTTTTTGCATGTTGTCAAGAATTCCCAGCAGCCCCAGGGGTTTGGAGTCACTGCAGTCAGTGTATAGCTGCTGTCAGAGCACAGAGGGATGTGTTTGGTCATGCCTTAATGAGTAACTACCTCAACTGGATGTTACAAGCAAAAACACTAACACTCACACACTGAGTGGAATATTTTTGTTATTTTAGGATGAAGTTCCGGGTTGGCTCACCTCTTTCTGCAGAAGTCTATTATTAAACTGAGCTGACAAACATATCTTTCACACATTTGTTCATGGACTTGGCGATCACGTCAGTCAACCTGTACTTACAAATAGAACTGATGTAAAGCGATGGGGACGGAGGACCGGTTACACATTGTCCGACTCATCTGAACTGAATGCCTCTGAGGTTATCAATTCCTTTATCGATACCAACACGTTATCTGACAGTTGCACATTGCAAAACAATGACGTCTACGCTGGAAATTTGCAACAAGAAGGAGTCATGGCTGAGATGGCTTCATTTCACAAAGAAAGATGACAACGGTGTTGCTCATTATGTTTGTAAAGTGTTGATTTTATGTTGATTTTATGATTTTTCGTTTTTATTGTTTTCATGCATATTTTATTTTGTGCGGGCAGTACATTTTACATTTTATTTAATTTATTTTGATCCCATTTTTAATTTGTTTTATCTTATTGCATCTTACTGTTCTATTGTTTACTACATCTCTTTGTATTGTGTTATGTATTTATTGTTTGTGCAGCACTTTGGAAACCTTGTGTTTGCTAAAATTGTGCTATATAAATAAAGTGGATTGGATTGGATAAAATTATCACCTTCGACTGAGGGAGGAAAAACAAGAATATGCTAAAACATCTCCCTACACAACATGGGCTAAAATCCAGGATTGCCATGTATTTGAAATTTGAGTGGGACTGCTTCTTAGCTAAGAAAACCTAAATGAAAACAAAGTCTGTACAAATATTCTCTCATCTGCACGCTTTTTAGACTCTTCAGAGAGATAACAACAGCTGTGGTGACATTAAAAACCTATGTTCAATTCCACAATTTCATTTAGCAGACGCTTTTATCCAAAGTGACGTACATTTGAGAGTTCTTACAAAACAAGCAAAGATCAAGTCAGGAGACAACACAAGAGTAAGTGCCATGGGTTAAGTTTGAGTCCCATAGGACATAGCTGCTATCAGGCAGTGCATAATTATAGTGCAAATAATGCTTTTTCCCCCCATCCATGTAGATAATGTATATAGGCCTTCTTTCTTCTGCATAGACAACTGATCAAGTATCAATAGGGGAATCAATAAAGAACTGGACAGATAAGCAGAGTTGATAATGGCATTGGTATCAATAAAATCTTATCAATTCCTATCCCTATTAATTTATTCATATTTTTTATAATACTGGAAAAGCATTGGTTCTTAGTCAGTCATCCAGACTACGGAAATATTCCCAAGCCACTTTTCAAGGACAACCTGAGAAACTAGAGAAAAATGAGAAAAAACACTTGCTGTAACTTGATAAAAATCAAAACAATGAAACATAGCTTCTAACAGACAATATGTTTGCATGGCTACCACTTAAACAGAAGCATCATCTTTTAGCAATGGATTTGCAAAGTGCTGTGGCAAATAATTGCCCCATAAATTAGATATCTGTGGTTCTGCTTCACATCAGGCCGAGGTGACATTAAACAACGTACACGCAGCATTAGGTGTGATGATGATGTGATCTGAGCACTGAAATGGAACTGACTTGAGGAAGTGATTTCAGTTTCCTGCTGCTCGACAGCATGAAATGACACTTGGGATTGCTTGGTGACAGTCAGGAGTTGCTTTATGCACTTTACTTACTGTAAAAGGTTGCATAAAACATGCACAGTGGACATTGGTGCTGATTAAGTGACATGATAGCAACAATATGAGGCAGTAAACAAAATGAGATATTGCAGGTCCTTCTACACCAACTTTACAGACGATGTTCCAGTAGATATGTACAGTTATGGATTTTATGCTCCATAGGTTTAATAGAGGGCTTTTACAAGCTCAGATCCAGGCTCAATAATAGCAGAGAAATGGAAAGCACACAGTAGAAGGGCTGAAGGTGAATGGTAAACATTGGACTTGAGGGAACACTGGAAATTGAAGGACTATAGTTTTATAGTCATTTAAAGATCATTTAAAAAAAAAATCAATGAGACCTTGATACCATAATCAATATTTGAATAGGTTTCCGTAACTGGAGATACACACCAAGGTTTTCCATTCATATCACCCACCGCTTTCATTATCCCTCAAGATGGATAGCTGAATAAAGCAACTAGTACTTCCTGCGTTATGTTCCATTTGCTGTGTTGACACAGAAACTATTGTTACAGTATTGATCGAGTAAACGAAAAGATGGCAGGGCTGTGGTAAAGTCCAGCTGATTTGATTGGTATCCGATCCGGCTGTCCCCATTTCAGTTTTTCCAGTTCTAATAGAGCGAGGCTTCGTACCATCGATGCTTTTTATCTCTGTATGTCAGTTCCAGTTCCTGGGCAGGTTCTCCAGGATCCTGCGTCGGTGGGATGGGTTCGTCACTCCGGCAGCACGGAGGTCCTCCTCAGTGATACCGCTGTGGAAAGGAGAAAATCTGAATCACACCGGACTGGAAATTCAATAGTAATTCATAGTAAGTATTATGTAGTTTGTAAAGTTTGTAAAGTTTACATATGGAAAATTATTGCAGTGCCAGCTTTTAATTGTGGAAACATAACAGAAGAAGTTCAGTTATACTTTCTATTATTTCAAAGTAGATGGCAGGCAGCTCCACAACACTGCCACTTTAGCAATGCTGTCTGTGTGGCCACTTCCCCAGTGCTATTTTTGTGCATGGCGTTTTTGCATCTCTTGCCATTTTTTGTAGTTATTTCAAGATAGGATAAGATAAGACTTTATTTATCCCGCAGTGGGGAAATTTAGTCATCACAACAGCTCAAGATACAGGCCGGGAAGTTTCCAAAGATATAAAAACTGAAAAAAAGAAAATAAAAAGACATACACATACATTATATACACTTTATATACATAAATATATAATATATTGAGTCTCTTTGCTATTGCTTTTAATGTTTTATTGTGGTTATTTTGCATCTCTATGTTAGGTATGTGTATCTTTGAGTGACATTTTGCAGGTGAAGGCCAGGGGGGCTCCTGAGCCTGTGCATGGTAGGCCTGGTCAGTAATGTATCCATGGCGTTAGTCTCCAAGTGAGACTCTGACTGTCACCTTCAGTTATCTCACATGACTGTCACATGCTTACTAGTAATTTAATCAGGCCTACAGCTGCAACCACTTGTGAATACTTAGGTTTTCTCTAAAAACAAACACTGTATGTATATCTTGCTTTGTGTCTGTGTCGTAACGTTAGCCGCATTGTTTGTCTCCATCTGTGAAATACAGTAAAGAGCCTATCTTAGTTCTGCTTGTGAACATTTTTTTTATCAGAAATCATGTTACCTGAAGTAATCCAGATCATCCCAACCATTGAGGCTGAGTCCCAGTGTGTATCTCTGAAGACCCAGAGTACTGAGAAGCTCCCGCACGGTCTCTGGTGCACCTTTGAGGACTGACACCTGCGTCAAGACAAAGCAAACAGAATATTAACAGAGAACCAGGAGTCACGCCGTTTTAAAAACCGTCTCTGCGAGCAGTGTCCCACCTCCTTCTCCCAGTTGTAGCCTCTTTCTCCATGCATGGAGGGGCCATTTCTATAACTCGGCCTCTGGTTGAGTATGGACGGGGCTGTCTGCTCTGTGGGGAAGAAGTCAACTTCGCTGAGGGACTTGGCCATTTGCAAAGCAGTGAGGGAGTTGTCTCCTGTAGGTCCAGGAGGCTGCTGGTCCACCATCCAGGGAGCAGACGCCTGAGAGTGTAGCTGAGTGGGGATGTAGGGGAAAGCTGACGGCACCTTGGCTGCCCGGACAGGATTGGTTCTTTCTGGGAGAAGCTGATGTTGATCCCTTCTGGCTTTTTCTCTTATGATTGCCGAGTGATTCATATACAAGTTCCTCAGGTTCTTCTCGGGTAGTATGGAGTCTTGAACTATTTTTTTACCTTGGTATTTGTCTCTGGGCTTTGCAGTCTGTTCCTGATACTGTGACAAGATGTTACTTGAGGGCGGAGGTATTGGAGATGGGTTCTTGGCTGGAAAAAGCTGATAGGAGGAGTTGGTTTGGGGTGTATGAAGGTCATTGGTTGGAGTGTACTGGGGTAGGATGGCTGGGATTTCAATCTCTGTAAAGTCTGATCTGCGACAGGGTCTTCTGTCGAAACCTGGACGTCCTGAGATTTTTGGGAGCTGCAAGGCCTCATTTCCAGACCAGATCACCTGAGGGTCCCTCCTCTGGGGGAGAGCCTCCTCCACCCTGCGTGTCACTGACACGCCTTCAAAGATGAAGTAGGCTGGATTGGTGTAGCTGCTCGGAGTCAGTTTGGGAGGAACTGCCAAGGACCTGCAACAGATTTACAATTTTATATTATTAAATCCTCAGTTCTCACCGTCTTTGCAAAAGCTCACAATGTGTTCTCTACCATTCACTGTTACAGGAGCAGGGTGAAGGATTTAAGGGGATCAGAAACTTAATATAATATTAATTACTTAAAAGGCTCATTGATTTTGTAAGCTTAGAATGAGCCCTTCATATCTACAAAGAGAGTGGGTATGCTTTAATAGATTTTTGCCATGTTTCATCACCATTTTCAACTAGAACCAGGCAAATATATATCGCTTGACAGATATTATAGGCCAATATTGACCTATCAAAGGCCTATTGACCTATCAGTATCAGTGTTTTTATGCTGTCTGATATCTGCCATTTAAATTTTTTTACACAACATATAATGCAGGTGTGATTTAAAAAATGGTTTTAGCTATTCATTATTTTATTTTTTATTTTTTCCAGCAATAGTCAGACACTGAACAGTAATTATGCCCATTTAGCTATTTATTTTATTACTATTTATTCTTTATTTTCTCAGTTATCATGAATAGAATTGTCTGACAATGCAATACATTGTTTGTATAATATATAATGATGTATAACAATGTTAAGTTTTATGTTTGTTAAAGTACCCAGATAACCCCACTCTATTAGATTGATGAAAAATTGGTGCACAATCCTCATAAAAAAGTCTATTTTCATTTCAGCTAAAAAAAAAAAATCAATATTAGCATCGATCTCAAAAATCCCATATTGTTCAGGCTCTATTTTCAACAGTAGCCCCACAAGGACAAACCAAGCACCGACTTGAGAGGGGGCCTCAAAAACACTACACAGTGGCATTGAAAAACCAAGTAATAGCATAAAGGGTGAACAGTTTTTCAGTTTAATATAGATCACATCTACTCATCACAATTCATAAGATTTGGGAACTAATTTCTGAATTCTTTTTTCTTTCAAAGTCAGAGTATGTAATAGAAAATTCAGCCTGGTTATTCTTACTGATTCAGCTGGGTTATGTTGAAAATCATAGCAGGTAAAATATGCTCACAATGTCAAAATGGATTTGTAAACCTAGGAAATATTGCTCAAGAGAACCTTTCCATGAGAGCTGGAGACTTTCTGCTGCTTTACACAGATCCTCAGAAACATTAAGAGGTCCTCACCTGTTTATCTGGACCCGTGTGGATGCAGGAGACATGTGTCCCCTAGCAGGACCTTTCTCGTTTTTCTCAAAATAGAACCACTCTGAAAAAAATCAAATCACAGGAAAATCATTGCATTTCATAATGAGCAGGACTTCCTCAAAGTGTGTGTGGTGCATGTAAGGCCAAAGGCTATGCCAGTTTGCAATCACAGAGCTTAGTGGTGTTTGTGTGTGTGTTGTTGTCGTGCCTGACCTGGTGACATTATACCCATCTGTCCTGTTTCAGTGTCTCAGGATGCATCTGGTCAGGTTCAGTCATTCAGGAGCCAAAAGAGGAAGTGGTCGATAGATACCAGCAAGTGTAAAGCCAAGCCAGGGATCATTGAGGAACCAAATAGAGGAAGCAATGTGAGACTCACAGGAGAGTCAAAGGATGCAGTGACAGTGAAGATGAAAGTTTAGTGGGAAGTGATAGTGCAAGCAAGGCAAAGGGGAGGAGAGGATCAGTTCCGTCTGACCCACCATAGGTCTTCTCCCGAGTTCCTCGTCTGTCCTTGGGCACATGGACCCTGACCCGTCCTCTTATGGAGCCCATCTCCTCGCCTCGGTGACTCAGAAATGTCTCAAACTGCTCCGACGCACCGGTGAGTGAGCGCAGGGCCACACAGCATTCACCTGTAAAACAAGATTTTAAAAGATTAGTTATTCAATCAGTGCCTGAATAAGACATTTCAGACTGCAACAAAGTGTGGAGTGGAACCTCTCCGTCCACATAGTTTCAGCATGGTTTATATAGACCTCGACTTCACTCAGAATGAAGGTCAATGCATTCGATTTGGAGGTCTTAGAAGAAAAGTAATATTTTTAATATTGCGTGTGTTCAGTCCTTCAAAATAAGCTAATGTAAAAAAGGTAAAAAGAAAAGTTCTGCCTTAACTTAAAAGTGCGAGCATATCTTGTTAGGTGCTTCATTACAAAGACATGTTTTTATTAAAATTCTTCAAACTCAAACTAAAATCTCTGAATCACATCAAAACATAATGAAAGTATCTTTATTAGCAGATAACACTTTTGCTAAGAGTTTAACCCTCTGAGCTCCAGAAACCTCTGGCATGTTATAAAGCATTAAAGTTTTCTTTCAAAATAAATAAAAATAAAGCAGAAAATATTCTACTTATCATAACCAGAAACCATAAAAACAAAAAATCCAATAGTCCATGAATAAATCATGTGTGACAAATGATTGTGTTAAGAAAAGTAACCAACCGTAACATAAATATAATAGTGATATTTCATTAAAAAATCTATTTATTGTATGCATGTCATTTAAAAGTTAGTCTAAAAACAAATCGTTTGCACTAACTACATCTTGTGAAAAACATTAAATTATTCACTCAATCAGTAAAACTAAGAAGCCATGAATGACTCAGCTGAGACCAACAGTCACATGACAAAAGTTCTGCAAATCTTCAACTGAGCTGCAGACTGTTTACACGGAACAGAGAGGAGAGGACAAGAGAGGTTGAAAGAAATGTAAAGAATATGTATAGCTTGTGGAGCCCCCATCTTTTCCCCAATATTGTTAACAATTATAGCAAAATCGTTGTATATATAGATTACATTTTATTTAAAATTTAAGTAAAAAATATATAAAATACATGTAAAATAATTCAACTTCGATTTTTTAATGCCATTATATCTGTGTTATACTGCATAAAAGTTGTGTTATTTTTAAGTTACTCATACTTATTAGCCATGATTGTGCCGAGGTGCATGACAAACATCCTGAAACTAAAATAAATAAATATTTTTTTAGTCATAATTAGATAAAAAGTAAATTTGCGCTGTGACCAACCGTATGACTCGAACCCGTCACATGACTTGACAGACAACAGCAGGTGCTGATCCTGAAGATACTCCATGTCCGACATTATGGGAAGAAGCTGCGACAAACATAAACAAATCACCATTTAAGAACCTGATGTTAAAGAACAAACAATATTACAAGACATTTCCAAATGAGCCTCAAACCTTTGGCAGCTGTTTGAATGACCAGCCCAGTTTGAGAAACCCGGGAACATCACAGCTCTGTGAGTCATTCTCACTTGAGCGTCGTGTCTCTGCAGAGAAAAATATGAATAAATCTTTGCCTCCGTGCTGCATAATGGCTTTATATGAAACCTATTTTTCAAGTGGCACCATACCTTCAAGGCAAGACGAATGAAATTCAATGAAGAACTTTGCCTTGCTTGCCGTCTTCACAATGGCCTCGATGCCTTCGAGCTCTATCCAGGCCCTCTCCATGCCTGGATTTGTATCTGCGCGAGAAAAATGCATAACAATACGGTTCACTTTATGAAGGGATTCAGTCATATTTCACCTGCTTGTGTCAACAACAGTGACGGCACCTGTTTTGGAGCTGAACTGTGACGTCACTCCCACTTGGAAGGTGGCAAAAACAGGCGAGTGATCACTTGTGAACATGTCATCTGTGCAACCTGGTGAGAGACAAATCCACCATTTAACTCTATTATTAGAATTTGCAATAACAACACTAAATACTTACATGCACAGCACTTCAAGGCAGATGATCTGCCAGCGATATTTACATTTAGTCATTTACATTTAGTCATTTAGCACAGTAGTTCTCAACCTTTTTGAGTCGCGACCCACAATTTAACATGCATGTTGTCCGCGACCCTCACTCACTGAACAGAATTTCACACGCACAGTTCAGATCACCAAAAAAGAAACAAAATGACCACAAAAAGACACAAAATGACTAAAAAAAGACACAAAATGACTAAAAAAAAGGAACAAAGTGATCAAAAAAAAGACACAAAATGACCGAAAAAAGACACAAAATGACCAAGAAAGACACAAAATGACCAAAAAAGACAGAATAACAAAAAAAAAGACACAAATTGTGAATACTTTAACACAGTGGAGACAGAGCTGACTTCCAAATTGATTTGGCGACCCCCAGAAATCATCTCGCGACCCCAACTGGGGTCCCGACCCCAAGGTTGAGAATAGCTGATTTAGCAGACGCTTTTATCCAAAGCGACTTACAGGAAGAATAGAAGCAAACAATCAAGGTATAGTGCAATAAGAGCTATTAGTGCATCAAAAAGTGCTAGAACACAAGGATTGTCCTCCACAATTCTGTGACAGACAGATACATTACAGTTCTTTGGTTATTTAAGCTGAGATGAGATGTCTTTCACCTACCTAAAGGTTCTACCGAGATATTTCATAACATGATTGAAAAAAATGATTTAGGAGACAACAAGTAGTTTTGCTTCGTCCCAGTTAGTTAGAAACAGAAGCCCAGGCAGAATGAGAGGAAATGACTTTGTTTCTTTATGGACCACAGACCAGGATGTAGGGGTTGACCGTTATTCCTTTTGAGGGTTGCTTTCATTTTACAGTGGTGCACATTAAAAAAAAATAAAAAATAGCCACAGATATCTAATTTGAGAATACAGCATCAAAACATGTTCTTAGCTGCTTGTATGCGTTTTGTTTATGCTTTATGAACGGTTTGCTTTTCTTCTTGAAGCTTTTTTCCATTTTCCCTAGAAATAAAATGTCCCTCGATCTTACCATAAGCAGTGCAGATGATGTGTGTCTCTGGGTAGGACTTCCACAGAATCCGATCACACCATGATGGAACATTAACTCGCACCTACAGAAACAGATTCAGGTATAAATCAACAATCTACTGTACAACAATTCAAACTGCCAGATACAGAAACTATAAGCAGTGAAGGGTGCCTTCATTCCCGGCATGCCACACGTTCCTTTTTTAGGATGTGGGTTACATTAACCTCCTATTTTTAGAGGGCATGGCAGCTGCTGTCAGTCACCTCCCTACAGCCCTTTAAATAGGAGTTACGCATAAAGTGTTTTAAGAATTGAGTCAACTTTTTACATGCTTCTAAGGTATTTTCTTTGTTGTTGTGCTTTTCTGGTACAGGCTGTATTAGTTATTGAGTCTAAAATACAGTACAGGCTGAAAGTATGACAAAAATGTCATTTAGAAAAATCACTAAGACACAAAATACAATGAAGAGGTGAATTTATGTGAAGGATATCAACACAGTGATACGTGGAATACTGAGTGGCTATGAGAGGAAACATTTGATCATAGCAGCACATGTGCGAGTAGCGGAAAAAAAAGAATCAAGCATAAGCAGACAAGTTTTTGCCAAATAAATCAATTAATTTGTCAAATAAATACAATGTAAACCGTGCTATATGACTTAACTGCCTAGAAGGTTAACTAGTGGGGAAAGGTTCTTTGAAAAGTAAATTTGAGACAGTGGGGCCTGAGCAAACAAGCAGTTTAGAGTGAACAACTATTTTATAAATATTATTTACTAAAAGAATAAATGGAAGTAGATTAATGAAAACTCAAATTAAGGTACATCCGACATGTAACAGCTAGCAGAAGGTGTTAACAAGTTAATACTAAAATATAATTAAAAGCTTTGGCATAGACGATGCTGTGGTGTCGGTTGCACATACACTACAAAAAAGCCAACTTGTATGTTTTGGCCTAAAACAGTGATTTAATTTGGTAAAACTTGAAAAGTTAAATTACTGACATTTAGGGCAATAATGTAAGTTAGCACAGCAAAGGATGCCAGTTGTCTGCTCAAAAACAAGTTTGTGAGTTGTTGTTACTTATATCTTTAAGTTGGGGTTCGAAACAAGTTCTAGTATAGTTCTGCTAACTCTTATTTATTTGTTGTGAAATTCGGTCATTAGCGAAAGCTAGCGGCTAACTGATGCTAGCGGCGCTGCTTGTTACAGCTACAAGAGTAGCCATTAGCGTATCAATGCTAACTCAAAATTGTGGTCACATTAGCTGACATTTCATAATCGTGCCAGAGAAATTCAGAGTTGAGCAAACTCAAAAACAAAACTTAAAATATTTAGTTTAATTCTCCAACTTAAAATTTTATCGAAGTTTGTTGCCTTGAAATTTTGAGTTCACCCAACTTTTCTTTTTTGCAGTGTGTGTTGCACAGGGTTGTAATTGCAAGTAAAAACATCTGTGCATGTAATCTAAGAGTGTGCTGCTGATTGCAGTGCATAGTTACAACTCGCTATTCCCCCTTGTCTACAATCTACCCACTGCTTGTGGCTCTGAGAGGCTGTACTTGGTTTTCCAAAGTCTTTTGGAGACATGATTGTCAATGTGCAAAATTTAAATGTATTTAAAAAAAATGTTGTGCTATTTCAGTCCAAGCCAAAAACCCACAGAGCCTTGTCACTAAAAACCTTGATGAAGTTATTGAAGTACTGCTTGTGTGTGTCCAAATATTATTTTTGCTCAGAGGTGCAGACATTGTTTTTATTGTGGACATGCATTGGAAAGAAATGCCTCACTCCTGAAGTCTTGTACTTCTGCCACAGGTAGCAGTCCCTGGAGCCCCGCTCATACCGATAGGTGGGTGGAAATGCAATCTTCTCCTCCTCTTAACCACGATACAACACAGAAAGAGTACAGAGTGAGATAAGCAAAGGCAGAGCAAAATCAAATTTAACTGTATTTAATGATGTATCATTTATTTTGTAACTGTAAAATAGCATGACCGTGCTTATACAATAACTGTCTGTTCTATATTGAAATCTCTCATATCAAAGGCCAATAGTAAACTTAAACTCACTGAAATTGAGAAAAGACTTCCTCTTGTGTCTCTCTCGGGTCAGCTGGTCTGCACACATCAGCTCCTCAAACTCTCGCTTAGATACGTGTTTCAGGATGTCCTGGAGTCAGTGGGGAGCAGACAGAAGCATTCATATGAATGTCTGAGTATTTTTTTGATTGCCACATGTACCACTAGGCAGTGGTGGAAAGTAAATAAGTGCATTTACTTAAATATTCTATTTAGAATTTTATTACTAGTACAATTCATCTACTTTTCTATGGCAGATCTAGTCTTTTTTACTTCACATGATGTATTTGATAACTTTGGATTGGAGTCAGATAAACGACATTTACTCACAAGCTACCTAGTAGTATTTAACACGATAAAAAATTAGCTCCACCTTTACCAGCTGCAACATTAAAGTGACAAAAGAACACATTAATGCATCAATAATTATAATCCAATAATGTAAAATATGTTATTCTGAAATGGGTCATTCTGCATAATTGATTTTGGTACTTTAATAACTATATTTTGATGCCTATACATTTGTAATTTCATTTAAGTAAAGATTTGAGTTTCCTACACTGTATTTTTACTTTTATTTTATTTATTTTTAGAAGATCTGTGTACTTCTCGCTGCCCTCAGGCCGGTCTTCAATGGTGCTAAATCAGGACACTGTTAAAAAGGAGTAATAAAACCACAGAAATAAAGAACAGTCAGCCCGACCTGTACATCCAAGTCGAGCCTGTAGTTGAGGTCTCCACACCAGAAGAGATGAGTGAAGCGCAGGCTGATGTCGAAGGCACCGAGCTGCTTTTCGCCCAGAGAAAGCAGCCTGAGGATGTCCACAAAGTTCTGGTTCCTCCTGAAATTGAACATCTTTTTTTTAATATTACATAAATAAATAAATACAGAAATAAAACAGGAGCACACATATTTGGTGTTACATTTGTGCGCACACACAATGTACCTCAGGACTTTCTCACTTCCAGAGGTCAGGTGGCAGTTAACAAACCCAAAAGACGTTCCGTTAAAGAGGAAGGATACCCCAACAGCTCCCTTGTTCCCTGAAACAACAGAAACACTCAATCTTAAACATCAAGGTTAGTAGTCACATTTTGTTCTGTTAATCATGCACTATTATCTCTGACTGTCAGCCATGATGCTGTACATTTTCTGTATTTGCTTGGATTTATTTTTAATGTTGAGATTCTGCAGGGCAGCCTACCCAATGCGTTCCCCAAACCAGTCTTCACACTGGCTGTGTTCACATGGCTGATACGACTCTCGTGCTCCGGCTTAACAAACACAGCCAGCCTCATATTCCAGAGGGACTGCACTGCCACCTGCAGGACAAAGCTCCACATTACAAGAAATGACAACAACAGTTTCCAGGCAGTCAAAGAAAACATAAATACAGATTATTCCTCAATTGATTTGACCCATTTCTATAAAGTCAGGATCCAATTCAGAACAGTTCAGTTCTACAGCAAGTGTATATATACATATATATACATATATATATATATATATATATATATATATACACACATATACACACACACGCATATATATATATATATATATATACATATATATACACACACATCAATCATACATATATGTTAGCGCCATTTTGTACATTGTGGAGAAGCTGATAAATAATATGTATTTCATAGTTCATAGTTCTTTATTGAGGTTGTAGGAATGCCTATTGGTTCGTAGGAATTGCACTCTTCTTATTGGCTGAGATGTGTGTAACGTCATAATTGCATACTTTGTTTTAATTAGGATTATGGAGACGAGGAGAGCACACTAGTTTTTGACCGTGCTCATAATTATCATTTTTTGGATTGCTGCAGTTTATTGTTTGTAATGCTCAAACGAAAGGTTTTCAATAAACCATAAGAAAGAAACTGTGGGATTTTTCCGGCTTAAGACACGCGTCAACTACATCCTCACGCTCCATAATTGAAGTGTGCGTTTCAAGTAAAACTAGACAGAGCCACACTAACAATATAAATCAATCAATACATCACTATAATTGGGAAGATATTTTCTATGTACAACACAAAATATCAGAAACTCTCTTACCGCTTTCTTATAACTTGAGGAGTTGCTGAAACATTTTCTTCCAAGTGCAAAAAGTGTTTAACATTGTCGACCAAATTTAACTTTTCAAGGTTTTATACTTGAGGGTGATGCCCTTTGAGGTACTCAAGATGTTTTCTTCTTTTCACATGTACAATACTATAAAGTGAGTGAAGCACTAGTTCACATGGGGTTCACATAGAAGCTTTGAAAAATGTAAATGTCAGGGTTGACTCCGTAAATAAAGAAAGACAGAAAAACGATTTCTGACTGAAATATAAATGGTAAATGGAGTGCACTTTAGTGCTTTACACTACGCTCATCCACCCGTTCACACACACATTCATACTGGTGGCAGAGGCGACCAGGGCACACTGGTGCCACTTGCCACCAATGGGAATTCATTCACACACTGATGAACACAGCATCGGGAGCAATTTGGGGTTCAGTATCTTGCTCAAGGGTACGACATGTAGGCTGCCATGGTCAGGGATCGAACCACCAACCTTCTGATCGGTATGTGGCCGCTCTACCAACTGAGCCATTGAACCAATTACACAAATTATATGTGATACATTGTTCTTAAATGTATGCCTAATGTTTTTTGTTTGAAGTGAACCCAGAGACATTCCCTTGTGATCCTATTTCTCATCATCTTTTTCTTTCTGTCAGTCCAGAGCCATTAAAGTGAAATATATATTTTTTTTATTTTGTGTAAAAACAGTAACAGTAATATGAGATTAAGGAAAGGAATTCTTTGTTTCTGCAAAGTTGCAAATCTCTTTAGACAGCTGGGAGAATGTTTTGAGAGCACAAGCATTGATTTGGATATTTCTTTAAGTATCACTTTGAAGATGAGATTTGAATTAATTTCTTGTTAGTTAGTCAGCTGCCTCAGTTGTTACAACAATCTGCATCTTGGTTTGGAGAAATGTGTCAAATACATTCAGGTAAACTATGTTAGTGGTTATGGCTTTGCTTATGCTATGTTAAGATTTTGTGCATGTTTTAGTTAAAGCAAGAACTTGAAGTTTTTAACAGGTTATAGTAATTATAGTTATTATTGATACCATTTATATGTTTCATATATTTTTAAAAGAAAATTAGTATGACTTTTCTACTCCATATATTTTCTATATAAGCTGCTAGTATACTTGCCTTAATCTATATGTATATTTTAGTACTTTGTTTGTTTCTTTTTATACACTAATACGCCATAACAAATCCCCTGTATGTGAAAAACAACTGGCAATAAAAAACCTATTCTGATTCTGATTCTGATTGTCACTGCGTCCAAATCAGACACGCAGATTAGAGGAGCCGATGTTCACAGTGAGTAGTAAGTTAGACACTTAGATTTAGGAGATTTTTATTTAGAGAATTGTACTTTTTACATTTTAATTTGTGATTATAGCTGATATTGGGCAGGAGAAATGTATATTCTCTAATGTTACAGGGCCCCTCGTAACTATTCTGGGCATGTACATTTATGAATCTTTCTCCTGTGAACATAGTGCAGTTTTTGAGGAAATGCGCCCCTTTGAGATAAGAATCACCTCTTGAAATTGAAAAAATAGATGAAAAAGTATAATTACCTGTTTGAAGTCGATGTGAGTATAGCTGCGAAGGGTTGCTTTGATATGTTCCGTCCATTCTCGCTCCCCCTGAGGGTTTTCCTGAGTCCCCAAGGCGTAGATGTCATGAGGGAACAAGGCGGTCAAGTCATCGGGGGTGTGCCCCAAACCGCAGCAGGTCACCCACGACTGCAGGCTGCGAGGAGGAGGGGAACCACCTATGCACCCAAAAATGACACAATAAATTATAATTTTCCCTCTAATTCAACCTCTGTTGCCTGACAGTGAAAGAGACTGTCATCACATTTATTTATTACCCATGTTCCAGGTGCCAACAAACACAGAGATCACGTCAGGTTCACTCAGCTGAGAGTGTCTGGATTTCATCAGCTGGAGGAGTTGGCAGAAGGCATCACGTTTCTGAAAGACAGACAGTCAGTCAGTGAATTATGGGGAAAAAACAGAGTATATTCCAGCTAATAATCAAATCAAGCATCTTTCCTTACCCGTGCACTCTCAAAGGTCATCTCCCGGGGTGTGTTGTGGTGGTTGTCGACCACCATGCGTACCTTGGCCGGACTGCTCTGGAACTTGACAATCTGAAGAACTGATACACAAGAAACAAGGCAGCACACAATTATACCAAATCAAATCAAAATCAAATAGTCTTTATTGTCATATAGTTCACTATACAACGAAATTGAAAGTGCCACTGCATAAGGTGCATAGATATGACAATCATAACACAAAACAACATGAGTAAAAACATTTTAAAAATACAGAGCTAAACAAGGACAAAAACAAGAACAAGGACATGTGATGTAATAAACAAGTATAAAAATAAATAAATGGCTACTTAAAATGCTATAATTTATACATGAGGTAAATTGAGTGTTTTGCACATATCAATTGTATTGCACATGTCCGTTTTATTGCAACTTTTAATTAATTTATCCTGTGTGGGTGTTGAGAGTTCTGAGTGTTAAGAGTTCTGACAGCCAAAGGGAAAGAAGCTGTTTTTCATCCTGCTAGTTCTGCATTTAAGGCTTCTGTACCTCCTCCCAAGCTCTGCAAGCTAGATAAATGTTATAGGCACTCAAAATGAAATATTTTCTTACTTCTGTCATGTGAGACCCTCTCGATACCAAATGAGCCAGCCTTTCTGTCAAAGAGCAGCACTCCTGTGTCCACATCCACAGAAACGGTCTGCCTGCCGTACCTCACCATCTTCACCTGCACGCAAGGAGAAAAACAGCCGTTAATACATTTGAAAACAGATCCGTTGCAGGTTTTGTCTAATTGCATGTCATGTATAATAAAGAAAGATCAACCTGATTTACCTGAAAGGAGTGGACTGGCAGCTGTCTGGCATGGTTCTTGACAGATGGTACACTGGTGGGTGTTGGTTCAGGAGGCGGAGGGTTCGGCTGCACTGCCAGATTGTGATTGGTCACTGCATCTTGTAATGCTTTTAATACCTTTATGAGCACAAAATTTGCATTGTTATTTACTTACTAGAGTTTTCCATCACAAACAAGATTTGTTTTGTTTTTTTCACCCGTCATTGTGAGAACCTTCCATGACAAGATTGTGAAGAATAGTGTTGCTGGGAATCATTGTACTCAAGAATCTTGTCAATATAAAGCCACAAAAGGACTTTATGTAATTTAATAAACATACCTTTTTCTCCAGTGAAGAAAGAAGGCTGACCAAAGCTGAAATCTTACACAAGAGACTGTCTATCTCCATCTCTGGGCCCTTGTTCCAAACATACAAGACGACAGGCACAATGAGTTTATGTGTATGGATTTATAAGAAAGACACAAAGTGCTGGGTTACTATTTAAGAATTTACAGCTAGTGTGCTGCATGGTTTATATTGTACCTGTGCTTTGGTGTGTGTTAAAGAGCAGCTAGGATGGTCAAAGACCTTGGCCAGGGTCTCCAGACTCGAGAGCGTCAGGTCAATCTCACTGTCGATCACAACAAAACAACTTTTATTTAAGGACCATACATTTAGTTTCATACATTTTAGTGTAGAGCATCTACTGCATTAGTAAACAATGTTCAGGTCATGTTTAAAGGAATAGTTCTACCCCAAAATGATAATTTGTTTATGAATCTTTCACCCTGTGGTACCTTGAATTCAAGAAGAAAACTTACATTTTCTTGCACAGTAAATTAAGAATCCGAAAACAGAAAATTCTTCATGAATTAAAAGTAAATGGGGGCTGCCTTTAACAACAGCAAAACCACATAAAAACATCTGTTTACAAACTCTCACATGACCCATGCAGTATAATGCAAATCTAATTTATCTAGTTTTATGCTCACGACTTCCAAAACAAATGCATTTTTGTCCATTTACTTTAGTTTGTCAAGAAGTTTCTCTTTCTTCGTTTACTGTGGAGGCTTACAGGGAGAAAAAAAAGCTTCTTAAAAAATTCAAGGTAACATAAGGTGTGTAACTGACAAAAACAAATGTAGTATTCATTCAACAATAAGAGCATGCCAACCTGTTTAAGCCTTGGCACGCGGTACCCAGAGTACGCTTGAGGTGGCAGAGAGTTGTGGCCCCTTTGTGCACATTCTCAATGTCAAGAGGCAGCTCACTGAAGAGGTAGTCATTGAGCAGACCGATCACCTCACCCGCAGTACTGTAAACAGGAAAAAACAGGCAAACTTCAGGCTATTATATTTTAAAAACAATGCAAGCCATTTCTGCTCTCTCAACATCACTGTTCCTTAAATGTTATCTTCTAGCAAAGACCACACAGCAGATACTACATCAGCACTGTTTATTAATAGGCCAAAAACTGTCAAGAGTGTTTCACATGTTGCTTTTCTATGCTTGATTGCAAACAGGTGCTTATTTAAATGAGAACTGAACAGATGGCTCAGATTAACGTGAGACTATTAATCACTTTGAGTCAATAAACAGTCACATTCATAAATTGAGATTGTCACATAGCATGAGGGATTACTAAACAGGTCTACCAGGCGAAAGCCCAGGGGCCCACAGTGGCAGAGCCTTCACCTACAAAGACACACATCCCAACCAGAAATGACCACAAAGAAACATAAAATTACTATAGAGACAGACACACTCAAGGCTACAACAGTGCTACAGACTCGCAAAAGCTATGAAAAGAGGAAAAACAACTACACTACAAAAAAAGCCGACTTCTATTTTTTTGGGCCTAAAACAGTGATTTAAGTTGGTAAAACTTGGAAATATAAATTATTGACATTTAGGGCAATAATGTAAGTTAGCACAACAAAGGAAGCCAGTTGTCTGCTCAAAAACAAGTTTGTGAGTTGTCGTTACTTATATCTTTAAGTCGGGGTTCACAACAAGGGACAATAGTTCTGCTAACTCTTATTTCTTTGTTGTGAAATGCGGGAAAGCAGTGAAATTCGGTCATTAGCGAAAGCTAGAGGCTAACTGATGCTAGCGGCTAACTGATGCTAGCGGCTAACTGATGCTAGCGGCGCTGCTTGTTACAGCTACAAGAGTAGCCATTAGCGTATCAATGCTAACTCAAAATTGTGGTTGCAACATTAGCTGACATTTCATAGCGGCGTTACAATCGTGCCAATTCAGCACATTAAGTTAGCAGAAGTAAGGATTAAAAGTTATTACAATGTAAAATTATAAGTTCAAAAATCTGAATTCAGAGTTTAGCAAACTCAAAAACAAAACTTAAAATATTTAGTTTAATTGTCCAACTTAAAATTTTATCGAAGTTTGTTGCCTTGAAATTTTGAGTTCACCCAACTTTTCTTTTTTTGCAGTGTACAAAGAGACACAAAATGATTCAAAAGGGACACAAAACAGCTACAGACAGAATATAACTAGACCAAAAACGTTCACAAAAAAACTACAAAGACACATAAAATGACCACATAGTGACACAAAACAACAATAAAAACACACTAAACAGCTATAAAATGTGTGTCTTGTAAAAGAGTTGGTAATCCACCCATGATAGATAACATGCAAGGAATATTCTTTTGGCAACTGACACGTTTATCATTTCAGATGGATAATCGTACCTGGATGTGTTCAGGTCCTGCAACTTATCCAGGAACAGGGCATGTGAGGCAGGTTTTGCAGGTGGTCCTGTGAAAGGCGCTGTGTTGACAGAAGCTGAAACTGGAGGCAGCTTCTCATCATCTGTGCATGACGGAAACATTAAAGCAAACCACAATAATTAACAAATGGGTACTGCAGCAACATTTTTCATAGGTTTTGAAGCTAGCGGGCCCACCTGAGCTCTCATCCCCTGTGTCCGTGTCCCGGGGAACAGCGAAAAGCAGCGGCGTGACCAGGCCTTTGTGGGGATGCTGGTAGCCCAAGACCAGGTCCTCCAGGGTCCGGAAACAGTTCACCTGCACCCCCTGTGTTGTCTGTGAGAAGCACACACACGGCAAAGGTCACCGAGTATATGCACTATGCGGGCAAACAGGTTTTTCATTGCTTTAAACAGAGACTGTACACAAATACACTGTAGATAATAAAAGACATAATCTGCACTCACAACAAACTGATTTTGCATTCAGAAACACATTTTTGAATTTATATGAAGCAGTTTAAATCAGCTCTTTCTTTGCTTTTGATTAACCTGCTTTATGTAATAGAAAGCAAAAAATATAGACATTATTCAATTTAATTCAGTTTTAATTACTTAGCCCTGAATTACAAATCACAGATTTGCCTCAAAGTGTTTTACTGGACATTATGTTTTACACAGTGTCAAGGACTCAGTAATGCTATTTTATTGCAACTTCACTTGCATGTTTGATTCCAAACTTTTATAAAAAATCAGTCTTTCAAAATACTCTTTAGAGCAGTAGTTCTCAACCTTTTTGAGTCGCGACCCCCATTTTAACATGCATGTTGTCCACGACCCCCGCTCACTGAACAAAGTCTCACATGCAAAGTTCAGATCACCCAAAAAAGAAATAAAATTACCAAAAAAAGGAAACAAAATGATCAAAAAAGACACAAATTGACCACAAAATGATAAAAAAAAAAGACACAAAATGACCAAAAAGACACAAAATGACAAAAAATGACACAAAATGACCAGAAAAGACACAAACTGACCAAAAAAAGACACAAAATGACAAAAAAAGACACAAAATGACCAAAAAAAAGACATTAAATCACCAAAAAGACTAAAACACATTAACACATGAACACTTTAACACAGTGGAGACAGAGCTGACTTCCAAAATGATTTGGTGACCCCCAGAAATCATCTCGCGACCCCAATTGGGGTCCCCACCCCAAGGTTGAGAATAGCTGCTTTAGAGGACCTATTATGCCTTAACTGAATGTCTAAAACTTGTATTATAATCATCAAATTGAACACAAAGTGAAATATCGGCCCAATTATAACTTGGATACTTCATCTGGTTATTGGTGGATGTTTCCACAAACGAAGCCCCAAACAACGTCTCTGAAATCTTGCTTGGTAGAGCAAAGCAGAAGTATTAATTTGCATGACAGAAAAAGTCACATGCAGATGAGCTGCAGTGATAAAAAGTGTCCCAGGGGGGTAGAAAGCTCTGCTCCAGGGGGGTGCAGGAGAGGTGACATCACTGACAGCTACTTCCTGGCTGCAGCAGCAAGAGTTGGCTGTCATGTTTCATTATGGTTCAATATTCCCAGTCAGTTTAAGAGCCCAGAAAAACATGGCAAGGAAGTTTTTACATGCATATGTTCACACATCTAAGCCACAAGCTCAAACAAGCCTGTTCTCAAACTTTTCACAAAATCCTGCACAGCTACACTCAAAGCAGTACAGGCAAAAATTAACATTAAATAGGCATGCATGCTGTGTGCAGATGCTGTGCACAGATCCTCACAATGCTACCAATCACATGCATAAAATCAACAGGTTTCACATTAGACCACAGTACAGAGCTAGCTCTTTTCCTGTGCCCTCTTTTTAGAAGTTTGTGTTTTCATTTTGCGGTGAAATAAACCGTTTTTTTGGCTCGAGGTACCGCGGCTGTTTGGCCTGGAATTCTTCAAATAGTATTTTTTTGTACCACAGGGACTTCTTGAAAAGCAATTAAAAAGAAATGACAAGGAATAAGAGACAGTCAGAGACAAAATGGACCCCAAAATATCTCCATGGCCATCTTGGAAAAACAAAAAGGCAAGCATGCGACTTGTGAGTTAGTGGAGCAAATCCAGTGAGGGAAAATACGTACTGGAGGTTTATACTGATGGCAGTGGAAACACTGAAATAGCAACAGGGTTTAAGCTCTACATTTGGGAGCAGAGGATTTTTCCAAGTCAGAGGCTTAAAAACAACTGCCAGACAATCATTATTAAACTTGTTATTGGGCTTTAATATGCAGACATAGTTTTAAAAAAGCCACAGATGATTTGTGGTTTAGGCTCTGAAGCTGTTTATTTCTCTCGCTTTCTCTCCACTGCATGTGTGGTTGAAAACTGTGCTTGTGTGTGTTTTTTTATCTTCAAATAATTAGGTCATTTGCTGACTAAATGGCCCCCTGCTCAGAGTATCAAAAACAAACACATACCATCACTGGCTTAAACTCTGCCACATCCAACAGACTCATTATGTCTAATACAAACACCCCCGTACATACACATAACAAATGAGCACACCCATTGGTCAGTGACCCAGTGTGTGGGTTGAGTAGGAATCTCTGAGACATAAAAACAATTTCTCCTCTGTGCTGCTGATTTTATGCTGCAAGCATGCGGCCACATGGCAGAGATGCCATTCAAACAACAAGGCAGTGGGTCAGCAACAGAGCCTGCACAGAGAGGAAACACAAGCATGTTCCTGTTCTCCTTACGACAGGCAATAACAAACCATTGTTTGATCGCTCAAACTCCATCAGACCGGCTGTGTGTGCAGTCCGTGCCAAGACATCTATTGTTCTTCTATTTCCTGCCAGGCAGAAGATTCAGTGTCGTGTGGCGATGAACACTCACCTGAACTGCGAGAAGGCCGTCTGCATCGGGGAGAATACGATACGTGTGAACGTGACGTTGAAACCTTTGGGAAACCAAAAATAGCTCCGTTATTAATGCAGCTGCAAATTACAACATGCTTCAGAGCAAACATTCAAAGGGAAAATATACTTAAATGTAACGTTTAAATCAGGACCAGATGTCTGACTGTAGTTAAAGACACTGTAACTTTCTTAACAAGGCGCCAGTTGTTTTACACATCACTAATGACGTGGCTTGTTTTTGTTAAACAATGTGTGAGAGACACTTAGATCATCATCTCCATCAGTCACGTCTGAGGAATTCGTTCAGGCAGCACGTAGAAACGAAGCCAGTTTTTAATTAGTCAGCTACTGTATATCACCTGAACGAAAGGGAACCTTGACAGCAGAGTGACTACATCACGTGTTTAAGAAACTAAAAAGGGGAATGACATATTGAGTAAAGAACGAGGGGAAAGAAGGAGCACTGCGAGCGGCCCCGGCTCAGCTTTCAGGAATGTATCTGGCTCGGGCTGATGAGCAGTCAGCGTAGTGCGGTCGCTGGAGCTCCCGCCCTCTTCCAGGGGCCCCAGGGAAGAAATAGGGGTAAGAGGGGAAACAGGGAGTCCTGGGCCAGGTTTTGACTGGCTGAGATGGGCTGTGTTCGGACAGGACAGTGAGAGTAGTCTGGAGGGTGTGTGTGTGTGTGTGTGTGTGTGTGTGTGTGTGTGTGTGTGTGTGTGTGAGGTTGGCCCAGCCTGTATGTGACACTTTCAGCTATTCTTTGCTGGCAGATGATGGTGAAAGTGATGACTATGACAGAGTGAAGCTGCTGAATCCATTTATAGAGGGGGACATTCTGCAGAAATGTTGTGTTTATGAATAGTTTCCAATCATATACGCCAAAAAGTAACAGTTTTACAAGATTGGGCAATTAGTTATGATTTTAATGTAAAGTGGAACTGTTTCTTCTCACATGGGGTTTACTACTTCAAGACATCCTCAGTGAATCATTCATTAAGTATTTTCAAGGAGGCGGAGCACATAAAATCAGACGTATAAAGTAACATTGAATCATTTCTATAAAAATTTCTGGTGAGAGCAGAGAGTCACATTCTTTTGATTTTCCTTTTTTAGTTACACAGTTTTATTTACAAGAGCTGTACATTTAGAAATACATTTGCAGTACATGCTCGCAGGTGCTCATATAGGAGTTAATAAGACAACATAATAGTTTAAAGGGACAGTTCACTGCTAAATCAAAAATACATATATTTTCTTCTGACATGTAGTGCTTTTTATCAATCTAGATCATTTTGTTGTGAATTGCTGAGTGTTGGAAAATATGTTTGCCTTCTTTAAAAAAAAAATATATAACTATATGGCCACTCACTTATGGTGCTCAAAGCTCCAAAGAAAAAAAAAATACTCTGAAAAACTCAACTCAAAATGTCTCTTTCCAGAAATCATGACTGGTTAGTCAAGATTCCAAAGACTTTTTTGTGAACAGTTTCATGTAGAAAATATACGATAACGAAAATAAGTTCCGACATGAAACTGTCTCTAACAGGGTCTGTGGATGATTTTGAGTAACTGGGTCATGGTTTCTGTATGTATTTATTTTTTGGGCACAATGTGCTATATAATGCAATTACATTTAAGAGAAGGCAGACATCTCTACAGGTGACATCACTCAGTAACTCAAACCCAAACAGTCTAGATTGATGAATAGCACAACAGGTCAAAGGAAATATGTGTATTTTTTGTATTTTATTAGGGTGAGCTGTACCTTTAAAGTACCATGTATAGGAGATTGTGTTTGATTGTGATCAGTAACACAAGCTGGCTGTCCCCTTACGTTCGTGAATGTGTGTGTGTGTGTGTGTGTATACTCACAGCAGGCACAATGCATAGGCTCCTGGCACAGACTCACTGTCTCTCACTAGATAGCTGCCATCCCTCCCTGCCCGTGCCAGCAAGTCCTCTGCGTGCACACGACTGATGTCACGATGATACCATGCTGCCGTAGCCATGGCAATCAATGTTACAAGATATGTTCATAAAAATAATCCACATGAGGTGATGAACTTCACAAATTTTACTGGCAGGCTTCCTCAGATGGCATCACGCTGGCAGACTGTCATTCAAGTGCCAGAGAGAATTGAGTGGTCTACTTTAGTGTTTAGAGCTTTCCCATGATCCTTTTCTTCATGATCAAAGTGTCAAGCAGACAGCCAATCACCTTGCCTATACAGGCTAGCACTTCCTGGGTCCCTGTTGGTCCCTTCAGGGTCACACATCCTGTTGCAATGGAGGGATAAAGAAGAAACATCCAGCTGTGAGGTTCGTCCACCCTACCAACAGCTAACAGAAGCTCCAGTCCACCTTTCTGAGAATATCCGTGTGTAGAGAGACCCTGTTTCAGTTTTTGGTTGCAAATTGCTGCACCCAGGTGGGTGTGTTGCTCCAACAAACACAGACCATCACAGCAGCTCGAGGGAGGGAGAGGGAGGGATGGAGGTAGAGGAAAAATAGCAAGAGGTGCTGCACAGTCTGAATGAGCCAGCCACCCCTGAGGCGATGACGCTGCCTCTAGCTTAACCACAAACACAAGCCCTCCTCTTGTCCCCAAACAAAAACCCCACATGCAAACAACAGGAAAAGAAGAACCAAGAATGGCAAAACAAACAAATCAGGCCGCACACACGGCGCCCACACACTCACACACGCACACAGCAGAGTCAGAAACATACCAGATGGAACTCAGTCAGCACTAAAACCAGACAGGCATGCAACAGAAACCAGACTAATTCAAATGATTTCCCAGCTCTGTTGCCATATAAGGGAAAAGGAACACCCTCCAAAAAGTTCAGCTGATGACTGCAGTTGTCTTTGCTTCTTCCAGGCCCAGATTCCATTTAGAGTGTGTCTGAGTTGGTTGTGGGCTACTCCGGGGGTCTCACTTTCATACTGGATGTTTGTGTGCTGGCGTGTGTGTCTTGTCAGTAGAGTCCCGTCCGCACTGGCGTGGTCTCCAGCGGTTCTTCAGAGTGCTGTCAGAGCAGCAGAGGGAGGGAGCAGAGAGGCAGAGGACAACCCCGTTAGAGCGCAGGGCAGACAGAGGAAGTGACTCGACATTCCAGATGGCGGACATAGCCAGGAGAATTCTTGCGAGGGGCTCAACTTCACCACCAGTGTGTGAAACAGCAGACTGCTTCCTTTTCCTCTCTCTCTCTCTCTCTCTTCTACTGTCTCTTTAATACTTCCCCACTCAGCCCCTGCCCTCAAATTCCAAAAAGGAAAACACAGCTTACCACATACAGGTGAACTGCCCGACTAATCCCCACTTTCTTGTTGTTTTTCATCATCTTTATCTTCAGACATTTTATCCTCTGACAGGCATATTTGCTGCTTTAAGCCTCTCTTTCTCCTGTCCCAATCTTTTTCCTTTTCTCGCCCTCCCTAAACTTCCCTTCCTCTCTTGTTCACTCCTTCCCTCTCAGCAAAAAACAGCCTCCATATGGTTATGATCATCCTTCACTTTCTTATTTTTGCCCTCCTAGAACATCGCCCATTCTTCAGCCCTCCTACTTCCCTCCTTCTCCATTAGCCGGAGCGTATAACTCTGTGGGAAGCTGTTTGGTCCCATATTTTCTGTTCTGCCTCTCACTACTCAGCAGAAATGCACCGACCACCAACCACAGGCCCCATAAAACAAATAGACACAAGTCCGTCCCAAACTGATGACATATCAACTTAACTCTCAATCTGTAATCAGTTCTTCTTAATATTATGACCTCTCTGCAGCACATATATCACAAAGCATTGAGTATTTACAGCTAAATACTAATGTCAATGAACGAACAAAAAGGGTGAAACATGCTCATCCAGTTCATGTTAAGTGGGGATGTTCACAGTAATAAAGTTTGTAGCTTAACCCATTGAAGCCTGGAAAGTGGATACGTCGTTTTGTAGTATTTGTATAAGCTCTCAAATACTTTTTGAATTTCATATCTATCTGCTACAGAGGCTGAAATATCTATTATTTAGTAGAAGCGTTGACACTTCTGTTGAATTTCCAGAAAAACTTCAGGTTTTAGGGGCTTATTTTAAAATCACCCAGAGGTTTTACAGGCGTTTTAGGCCTCAATGGGTTAATGTGTGTTCTCTTGCTAATTGCTAGAAGAAGAAAAAAAGAAGAAAAAGGTACGATCTAGGGACAACCTTTGAAAAGTTAAGTCAATTTGATTTTGTTAGTTTTGATTCTTTCCACATTGATTTTGATGGTGCTCAAAACAACTTGGGTGCTGCACCGAGGCCTTACAGTTGCAGGGAAAATCCTGATAACAATCCTATTTGATAGAGAGAGGTGATTTCTGTCTACTCTACATTCAGTTTTACTAAATGTGCCGCTTATGCAAACATTGGATTGGCCAAGATACAGAGACAGAGACAGGCACATGTGCGATGAGATGAGATGTTCTTGATTTCCAAGAACCTCCTGCTTACTTTAATCTTTCTCACCGTCTGTGAGATCGGATTTTTGTTTTCTTTAACTTGCACGCCCTATCCGGATTACAGAGATGCTTGAAGAACTGCAGTTTTGAACTGTACCTCCATGAAAATACATAACATTCTATATTATATAATCACTGCCAGGCAGGAAGCCAGGTCTCAATTATATAACATGTGAGACGAAATACAGTATATTTTAAAGATTATTAGGACAATAATTAGTTAAGTAAGATGCTTTCTATTAAATGTGTTCAGTGTCATTTAAAGCACACCACCAGAGGATAAAAAAAGATTAATAGCATGTATTGATTTGATTGAAGATTAACAGCTAATTGATTGCAGAATTATGATTTTAAAAGACCAATACAATCCTCCAAGAAGCCACACCATGAATAAGAGATATGTGGTGAATTAGTGCTCTGGTCGGGCTAATAACAGCGACCTATCAATCCAGTTGATGGCAACAACAACCCTTTAAAGTCACAGCATCAGTAGAATAGAGCAAGTGCTATAAATACAGCTAGCCAAAGGTCACATCGAAGAGGCAGAACAGAACTGACAGAAATCCAACAGGTAAGTTCCCTGAACCCCTGAGTTCATGACCAGCGTGTTTGGTTCAAATCACTGATGTTAAACTAAATCAACACAGTCATAGAGAAGCACTGATTGGCTCAGGACCTAATAAGAGTTTGTCTCTGTTAGAAAACATCACTGCCTCAATTTAGCAACACGCTGAAGACTGTTGTTAAGACGCTGTAATACCATGGTGCTGTAATGCATTGGGACTTCTCAGCAGTCCCTTTAAGGCACAATGTTGACAGTCTATATAAAGAGCTTGCCAAAAATGGCACCAGATTAAGTGTAAGGGGCTTATGTGGCTGTATGTAACCTCACACAGACAAAACTGGAAAAAGGAAACCAAGATAGACTGAAAATAAGATTATCCTCGCTTTTTTTGTTTCTTTATCCTGCATGGCATTATGAGGTACACAAAAATGCAGATCTGTGTATGGTAGCATCATACAGATGACAGACTGCATCACAATGATAATCTGACATGTTGATAATCAGAGTGAATAAAACATCTGATTCAAATCATAAAATGTAGTGTATCATACTGGCGAATGCAATCATTTATTCACTTCACATAGTTCATAAATAGATAACAAACACACTAATCTTAAGCCAGAGTTTTAACCCGAGAGAGCACTGAACACAGCTGAGGACACTGTCAGTGTTTCCTTAGCATTGATGGACTGTGTCTGTTTACAAGGCAAATCAATTGTAATTTAATATACCTATGAGGTGTAACACTTTCATCTGAAAGTTAGGAACCTGAAGATTAATTTGAGATTCAGCTCAGCATTGTGTCAAGTTGTTCTAGTCGTAAAATGTTCTCACTATAATGTAGTGTATAGATCTATCGGGATTCATCTTCATGTTTCAGAATCTCAGCTTTCCAGTCAGTCCCAATTTATGCAGTTTCAATTAGAGATAGATATATATCGGCCGATATTTGCATTTTTGTTACTTGTATCGGCCTTGTGTTTGTTTTGTTAATAAATGTTTCTTTTTTGTTTAAATTGAGACTTGTGTAACATTTGTTATCATTGTGCCATTTTTATCATGTAAATGGAGGGAGAAAAGGCAATGTCGGCTTCAAGAATTGGCCCAAAAAAAAAACGGCAGCACATATCTGGGATCGGTTAAGACTGACCTCAAAATAATCGGTATCGGCGTTAAAAAACCCATATCGGTCGACCACGAGTTTCGTTACTGTTTAGCGACCCCAGTAAGCAGAGATACTCAAATAAAATTGGCAGAAATAGCACATTTCAACAGCATGAGAAAAACTGCATGGTTTTTGCCCCAAACTGCTTGGGATTGGCATAATTGGCATTTCTGTAAAGAGACTTGTGGGTACCCATGGGATGCATTTTCATTCAGATATCTTGAGGTCAGAGGTCAGGAGACCCCTTTGCAAATGGCAATGTCAGTTTTTCCATCGCTAAAATTTAGGCTAACTTTGGAGTGATATCATGACATGGTTGGAACCAAGGAATTCTTTAGATCTTATAGTTTCATATCATAAGAGTATCTTCTCTGCAGGCTGAGTCTACAACCTCTGGAAGAAGTCGACGGGGACCACAGACAGGCCATCGGAGCACTCAAGTGTTAAGACTGCTTTGCTTATTTTAAACTTCCTTTTTGTTTTTAAAAAAAATGGGGCAATAGAAGTGTAAAGCTTTACAGGAGATGCCTGAGCATTATCAGTTTTCAGTTTTTTTTCCTTGGCTGTTATTCTGGTGTGATATAAAAAGCCTCATGTTGTACATGAAGGAGCCATTGCTCCCACATCATCAACGCTCTTCCAAAGCAACTTGCTTGAATTTCTTATAATGGCTTCTATAGCAGTCTAATAATACATGATGTCCACAGTTCCTGGACTTTCATTGCACTTACATGAATACACAGAAGTGAAGCTGTAACTCATATGTGGAGCCATAAAGTAGAATGATCTAGAGAGCAGCTTTAATGTATTAAACAGCTTAACTTTGTGCTGGCTGCTAATCAAGCAGGGTCCCGCTCACACCTCAGTGTTGTCCTTTTCTGGCCAGTTTTAAAGGGATCTGAGACCACATACCCATATAAATTTGAATTGAGTCCAAAAGGAGCATCCACCAGTCTAATTCATTAGTCTTTAACTTGCAATCCATGCATTAAAACCATCATCTAGCTCCCTCATTAATCAATCAATTACCCCTGGCTGCAGGGGTGAGGAGATCCTCCACTGCCAGTCCATAGGCTTTACCTCTATCGCTCTATGTGCCAAGTCGGACACGAGACTTCTAAAAGGTTAAAAGGTAAAAGGCTAAACTTGTGTCTCCTTCCCAAAAACAACCATAAACAGTGGGATTTATTTGCATGAAGAGTATGTAATCAAATGGATACTAGTTGTTGCTTATACCACAGTAGTAAGTCAGCAGGTCACTCAGATTTCTGTAAAGCTGCCATGAGCACAGATTGCACAAAGCCTGGTAGAGGAGCCATCTGTCGTCCCAGCTACCATAACAACCAAAATCCAACTAACACTCCTGTCTAAGCTATAAGAATGGAGGTCCTTGAACATTCACGCATAGTCCATTGACAAGACAATCCTTTACAACCCCACACAACTCTACTGAAGCTCAAATAGCATCTCACAGCATGGAGTGAACAAGCTAAGCTCTAATAATAAAAAATCACTTTTTTGAACATTTACATTTTAAATTGATTATTTAAATTTGTATTATCAGTATTATTAATAGGTTGATACTTCCAAAATAGGTTATATATATATATATATATATATATATCATGATTTAGTGGGAGAAATTCAGCTCCCCCATATAGCCCAAATGGAATCATCCTTTGTTTCATAACCACATTTTCCACCGCTCAAATCAGGCTTGTAATATAGAACTGCTGAATAGTCAACAAATTTGACTATCTCAAAACCACCCCCCCCCCCCCCCCCCCGACAGGTTATGTGTATAAATAGGCTGTAAATATAGCCAAGACACCTGCATATGATTATATCATGTAACTGCTGAATTAGGGTACTGGCACCTTTTGTGGTCCAGTTGAGGTACAGCTCACAGTGACACCATAAACAATAGAAATTGCACATGACATGCATTAGAAGGCTGATTTCATTCATGATTATATCAGAGTTCCTGCGCTATCTATTATATGCAAAAAGTTCAGCACGCACTATTGTTCACGTAATGTAGCCAATGTACTGTAGAAAATCTAAGCCTGACTGACAAAGATCAAGTGCCCAGCTACTCCAGGTCATGACCTGTTTATTCTCCTCTGTATAGGTCCAACCCCTGAAATGTCCCACGTGTTCTTCCCTTGAAGTTACATAGATGGCATTATTTTTACACACACTGTGCACCAAAACAGTAGCGTTCTAATGAACTAATCTGATTTAGTCGAAAACAGCCCTCTTTGACAGGTTGGGTAAGCTGAGGGGAGGGGTCGAAGGCTGGGAGGTCAAAGTATAAAAGCACACGGGAGCCAGTGATTTGCATTCACACCCATCGTAGGTCAACAGTGACGGATTACAGCAGACAGCAGAGAAGACTCGCTGACGGAACCGAGTGCACGGTAAGGGAGCCGCTTCTCCTGCTGACCAACAGCACATTAGAAATGTAGTGATGATGATACGTTACTTCACAGGAACATATGGTTTAACCACTTAAATATCTGGCGGTAACAACGTGTTTATGATTATAAATAGTTTGAAGTATATCATTTCTAGATTATTTTTACTTAAACCAATTATAAAATCAGAAAGGTACTCTTTCTTTTAAGATGATATTCAGAAATGATTATTGTCCTACGTGGCAGCAGTCATGAGTCACTGATAAACTTAATTATTGGTCCTTTTTGAAAATTGCATCAGTGAATTATGATGAAAAATAATACTTTTTTTTTTTTTTTTTAAATAAACTAAGAATGACATTAAATCCAGAAGGAGCCAGTAAGTAACTCTGTCTTTTCATCTTTTATATTTGCAGACTGGACCCATAACTTTGCTGTCAACATGTCAAAGTGAGTATCAAGAGTTTTGTTTTCTTATCAGACATAACTGGTTAACATTATCTTATAACATCAATATTATTATCATACATTATATTATTATTATTATTATTATTATTATTATATATTATATTATATATTACATAATATATATATATACACTGTACTATTATTATATACTGTCTAGTCACAATAACATTATTACCATCATATCATCAGTACAATTACCATCATCTTGCCACTGTTCCTTACCTACAAACTTATCTTCTTTTTAACTTCTTAAGTGTCCAACAATCAATTTATCTATCTATCTATCTATCTATCTATCTATCTATCTATCTATCTATCTATCTATTAGAGGGTGAAATTCATCCCTTTTCAATTCAATGTTTTGGGCATTAAAATGCTACAAAAAAGAATTTGATAAAACGAAATAATCATTTATTCTGCCTCGAAATCAAGTAAAATTTAAGGCATTAATATTGCAATTTAATAAGCTAATCTTCGAAACTTGGAAACAATAAAGGCTAAGGACCCATGTAGGGATCAAAGTGGATGAAGAGGTCACATGGAAGAAATCCACTGGATTATACTGTATGTAACATTTTAACTCTGGCACTTCCAGGGTGGATGAATCCTGATAAAGGTGGATCTTGGAAGAGAGGTTTAGAAAACAAAGGAAAAGTTTTAAGGGGATTACTTGACCCACACTGGACCGAGGCAAACCCACCCAGGATTACCTGCTGTTTATAGCTATATGCATATAGCAAAGGGATTTTGCTTGCACGGTTATGTAATACTACAAATATTATCAAACACAATATTTTGGGACGTTGATTCAGAATTGCACCTGTTTAATGAGAAATTTTCAACATCAAACAAAAATCTGATCACATACTCAACAAGACAGGACACGTTTCTATTCATAGATGTTACTACGTATTTTGTCTGGACTTACCAAATCACTACGATGTCTTATGTCCAGATTAGACTCTTTTGCCAGCAGGTGCCTTCCTATCCTGAGCACTAATCCATGCAGAGTAGGGTGGAGGGCGGGGGGTGTCTATCCTATAATTAGACATGAGAAACTGTAAGAGGTAGTAGGTGCACAACGCTAATGCCTAAAAGTACTTCAGAAGTGGAAAAAAGAAAAGTTAATAAAAAGAAGAACATTGGGGTAAACATTTGGCCAAATTCTTGAGCATCTTATGTTTGTATCAAATACATTCAGGGAGCCTAAAATGTATGAAATAATAATCTGATTCAATGTCTTTTCCTTTTTCCTCTCTCTCTTTTCAGGGTATTTAAGAAGACCAGCGGACACGGACATGTAAGTGGCCTCTATAATATAGTCATTACAGGGCACCTCTTGGGCAGGGAGGAGTGCATTTTGTATGTAGCTCTTCCAGCTCCCAGAAATAACTCCTAAACTCTTGTAACCCTGGCGGAGGAGTAACTGTTTCCTCTCCGCTTTTCTCTGTTTCTCTCAGATTGCCCTGTACTTGGCAAAGAGAGACTTTGTGGACCATGTGAATTCAGTGGAAGTAGTTGGTGGGTTGCACAATATCTGTTTATACCTTCTCAAATGTACACACAGATAGAGTATATTGTCTCGGTGTATTCTTTTTTTTTTTAAATTTACTTTTTATTCGTTTTTTCTTAGTAACATACACATAAGCGCCAGTGGGAACAAGAACATACAACATAACATAAACATAAACATAACATAACAAGGGGAGGATTGTGCATTAAGTAAAACAGCAGAGTCGACATAAGCACATCATACATAAAAATATAAGGATGCTGCTTGAAAATAGCGAAGTAATTAAAAATAAAATCTTAATAGAGGGTTTGATCTTATCTTTGCGATCTATATGAAATCAGGTCTTACAGTTAACACATAGCTGAGCCATTTTGACCAGTTCTCTTCAAAAACATCAGTTTGGTTTCTTAGTTTAAATGTAATTCTCTCCATAACATATATATTGTAAATTACATCAATCCAATCATTTATTGTTGGTTTGTCTTTCTTGAGCGTCTCAGTGTATTCTAACGCTATTTTTTTCCTCTTATTTGCAGACGGTGTTGTCAAAGTGGACCCTGCTGGTCTTAATGGCAGAAAAGGTATTTTGTCTCATTTGCCGTCAATGACAAAAAGTTATAGAACATACATTTATGCAATACAAAGACTAAACTAAATACTTCCCTTTCTATTGCAGTGTTTGTCTACCTTGCTTGTGCCTTCCGCTACGGAAGCGATGACTTGGATGTTATCGGGCTGTCCTTCAGGAGAGACATCTGGATACAGCGTGTCCAGGTGTATCCCCCTACAGATGCAAATGTTGCCAAAACACCACTGCTGGAGTCCCTAATAAAGAAAGTCGGAGAGCAGGCATGCCCCTTTGCCTTCCAGGTGAGACATCATAACCCACTTACCAAATCCCTCCTGTGAAGAAAAAATATTAGATTCATCACAACCATCATTTCTTCATTTTACTGTCCAGCCACCATTTTCATTTATTAATGTGTTTTTATTTTTTTTATTTGCTTGTTTCAGATGCCAACAGACCTCCCGTGCTCTGTCTCCCTACAGCCCGGGCCAGGTGATGCTGGCAAGGTACTCTTACAGTCCAATTCCATACACTGTTATAAACCACTTTAAACTTTTTTTTTTAATACTTTACTGCAAGGCTTCTTACTTTCACAAACGTAATGAGTCATTTAGTTTTCTTTACAATATTGTACTTTGCAAACTTTGACAAAGAAATCATGTATTTGGGTCTTGTTCTGTTGCAGGCTTGTGGTGTAGACTTTGAGGTTAAAGCATATATTGCAAACGCAATCAACAACGCAGATGAAGTCATTGAAAAGAAGTATGTATTCCAACAGATTAACCATACTCTCAGCCTTATCTTGTATTGCAGAATTAAGGACACATATAGAGGGACTAACCCTGACTCTTTGTGTTCTTTTTGCTGGTCTTAGGGACACGTGTCGTCTGATGATTCGCAAAATACAGTTTGCCCCAGCTAACAACAAGGCCGGACCCAAGGCTGACATATCCAAGCAGTTTATGATGAGTGACAAACCTGTGCACTTGGAGGCCTCCCTTGAGAAAGAGGTACACGGAAGTCTACATACTTTCTTTTGGGCGTTGCATACATACATATAACTGCTAAATTATTCCAAATAAATTATTCTTATCTTTAGATTTACTACCACGGAGATCCAATCAGCATCAGTGTAAAAATCAACAACGAAACCACAAAGGTTGTGAAGAAAATTAAAGTCACAGGTGAGCAGTGAGGGAAGGGTTAAAATTGAATAAATTGTGTTGAAGTTTAAGAGTTCTAATTATTTTATGTGTATTTTGAAAAAGTCACAGATTTTAACTGATCACTCTAACAGAACTATTTTCTTTCTTTTAGTTGAGCAGCTAACAAATGTGGTGCTCTACTCATCTGACACCTACACCAAGCCAGTCTGCACTGAGGAGTTTGGGTAAGACTTTGAATGTATCAAATGAAGCTTATTAGCAGGATTTTGGGTTACATTTAATTAATTAATTAATTAATTAGCATTTTCTGCCTAATCAAATATCTGAAAATCCTATTATATAAAATCTTACATGCCAGTACTCCTACATATGATCAGTACCGCTATAACTGAGGAAACAGTGCTTTCATTTCTGTATGGATTTAGAAAAAGTAAACAAATAATGGCTGTTAAGTTAAACAGGTTTTATTGTTTTACTCCTATACACAGGGAGACAATTAACGCCAATGCTACATTTGAGAAGAACTTCACAATAACCCCCATGCTGGCCAACAACAAAGAGAAGCGTGGTCTTGCAGTGGACGGACGGCTAAAAGACGAGGACACCAACCTTGCATCTACCACCCTGTAAGTCACTTGATGTCTCCGGTCAAAGGGCTTACAGTGAGCCCTGGACAGTTTTTCATCCTCTTATTGAGTGGTGGCAATACAATGTGACATCCACTTATCGTGTCTTAGACCAAATCCTCAAGCTCTGAGAGGTAAACTATTCTTGTCTTCTGCAGGAGTCAAGGAGATAAGGAGATGCAGGGAATCCTCGTTTCCTATAAAGTCAAGGTCAATCTGATGGTGTCCGGCGGAGGGTAAGGCTCATCTGAATAAGAAATATCTATGTATGATACTTGAAATTGTGCAGACTTAAAATTTATTTTATTTTGTTTCTGCTCACCAAAAGCCTTCTGGGTGGCCTAACGGCAAGGTAAATGATGATTCTCCTTTATTGTCCGTCAGATTTTATTAGTGTGAATAATATCTAAATTACTATTCTGTATATTTTGAATAATAAATCCTTTTTTTTTTTTAATTTTCAGTGATGTCACTGTGGAGCTTCCTCTGACTCTGATGTCCCCAAAACCTGCAGGTGAGTGATCTGTTTTGCTATTTAAATGCTTCCTGAAACATTAGACCTAAACAAAAAAAGTTAATAAATGAACATGTTTTATTTAATGTCCTTCCCTTCTATCCCTTTTTCTGCATGTCATTGCTGGATTGTGAGCAGAAGTGTAAGTATTAGTCTCTATTAATACTTTAGTATTAATAGATTAATAGTATTTAGTACTTATAGTACTTTTCATAGCATCTCTATGAAAAGGTATATATAGACCTGCACCTGTGATGCTTATATTATTTCTCCTATGTGTTTGTGTGCTTTATTTATGTGTGTTTTACAGCATATTGGAATAGAGGCTTCTATAGTTCAGGTGAGGTCAATTCCAATTCATTGTATCTTGCTTCACTTCTTTAAAGTGCTCCAATGCATTTTTTTATTTTAAAAAACAGCTTATTTGAAGACTACAATGTTCGATCAACTTTGTGACGTATGTAAAAAAAATCACGATGAACTGAATGTTTCAGTTGTAGGCAAATATTTTAAAAGTTAAGGTTATCAGAAAAAGCACAGATATGATGGCCTTTTAATGAGTGCATTTTTTCATCCTAGAACCCTGCTGCATCAATGCCAAATATTACATTTGAATCATTGTTGCTCCACCTCCTGGATGATTTTTGTTAAATCATCATTGCATAATAGCTATTAGTGCATGCATTAGATGCATGGCAATATGCAAAAAGTGGTCTGCGTTATGTCAGTTGCAGTTTGCTAAATATAAAATTAGATGATAGACTTACAGAATCTTTTGGTTGCCCTTCTATGCCAACAGGACAGAGATCACAATTGATGCCGCGGAGAACTGAGAAGACCAGCGAAGGAAAAATCATTTCTCTAACAGAGAATACAGAACACAAAGGAAATCAGCACTGATGTTACAAAGCACAAAGTGTTATTGATTCATGACAATGTTCTTATTAGACATGTTTGTTAGAAACTATCACAATAGCTCAAAAAGAATCACTTAAAAAATAGTCAAAACCTGGTGTGACATTTCTCCGAATACCATTAAAGCATTAAATGGAAATAAAAATCTATTGAACATTTTTGTTTGTCAAGGGAAATGTCCTATAGCATAGAATGTAGGCTTCTCTTTCTTTGTCTTATGATTACCAAATGTTTATTCACCCTTGACCTTTATTGCTGTGTCATTGGAGCCACAATACAGTATGACTTAATGTGCATCTCTGGATGATTATTCCCCAAAATGATCCTACTTGTGTCACCCTTTATTGTCAAGAAAATAAACACCGTGTTTCCCCAATTATTTGGTTGTGTTTGTTTATTTTTGTTTATTACCTTTATGTCAAAACCTAGATTTTATTTTTTAAATTGAGAATATCATAATTTCTACAGAGTGCTTCATTACAAAAAAAATACCAAATTGAAGAATATGTTTAATAATTTTACTAAGAAAAGTTAAAGATTTGTTTAAACTGCATTTTGTTGTCATACATCTGAGGATTGATCTGTTTCTTTGCTAGATAGACTTTCATTCAACTGTGTATGTTCAATTTGGGACTTAAATCAGTCATCAGTCTGACACACAAACATTTCTCTGAAAAGTTGCTCCGGGTAGTGGCTTTAAAGCACTGCTCTGAATCATACAGCTAAAGATAGAAGCTATAAAATTAGCTATCTTTTCGCTGCATGTTGATGCGGTTTTCATGGCCTATTTGTCCAAAAAGTGTGACTCACACTGAAAACCACTGGTTTAGAAAGCATTCCTCTTCATTTATATCTTACTTTTCACTTTGCCCTTACTTAAATGTTTTCTGAACAAGCACCAAACACACCATCTTACCTCGCTTTAATAAAATATCAGCAGCTAAATCAGAGTAACCAGTAGGTCAACTGTGTGCAAATGTTCACTCCTTCATGCAGACAAAGTCTATTAAAAATATCAATTTTCAACACTTTGTTAAATGATTTTAGCAACAACACCATCATAGCCTGTATTCATTTATTCGTACCCCCCTGTTCTTGTTCTTTCTTTTCGCTCCTGCTCGGTGCCTCAGGTCAGTGTAAAAATAATTGGTAACGCTTTATAATAAGGTCCTTAATAACCATTAATTAACAAGTAATAAGGCATTGTTCTCGCCTTAGATCCGGTAGTTGCAAAAAGCATAGTTAACTTATAGTTCACTTATAATAGATGAGCAATATCAATAAGCAAACAAAATAAGATTAATAAAGGCATGGCAAAGACATAATGGGTGGGTCATGGGTGTTTGTAATGCCATTATTAACACTTATATAACGTTAGCCTCATAGCATAATTGCCTAAGTCATATTTTGGCCAAATTGTGATATCTGCCTATCTTTACTCTCCTACCACTGCTGCATCTTTCTGCCTCATTGCCTATGTTCTCAGCCTATCAGAACACTTGTTAGAGTCCAAAATCACTTTCTGCCTTAGTCATCTCTTTGACTTAGGCATTTTTGCCGCTACATACAAACCAAACTACATTATTTATATGCAAGAGAAAAATTGCCTTAGTCAGGGCATATTCTGCCTAAGTGACTTTTATCTGTTATGAAATCAATGTGTTTAATTTTTTATGCAAACTTGTTCTATTTGAACTTATTGTTACAATATCAATTAAAAATACCAATGGGCTTACTAAAAATTGTGTTTTTTCTTGTTTTCCGAAAACGTTCAAATATTACTTAGGCAAATATGCTATGAGGTTAACGATAAGCTTATAAACACACAATAATGTTAACAAGCATCTTGTAAGGACTTACAAGGGCCTTATTAATTAGCGCTAATAAGTTATTATTAATGGTTATTACAAGGACCTTAATATAAAGCGTTACCAAATAATTTGTTGTCTGTCTCTGTTGTCTGTCTCTGTGCGTGACGCAGGCCACTATCAAAGGTCACTATGTATGCGTAATCCACTAAACCTTGGTTGTACTATCTCTCTCTCTTTATGCATTTATATATTGATCATGCAATATGATTTTGATACAATGATTATGTTTGTGTGTTAATGTTGGTTTAGAAACTGTGATTACTTTAAATACATATATTCCATTTGCTTAAACTGATTAAGATTCTACAATCACAAAGAATATATTGTATGTTCCATATTTTAGACTTTAGAATGCATGTAGACACTGAAAAATAAGTGGCTCCGAATTATATCTGTAAGACATAACAAGGCAGAATGTTTGTCTTAACAAGTTTTGATAGCAGGTCAGGACACACACAGTGTGAAGGGCAGAAATGATTATTGCCCGGTGACATGACGTGTCCCTGTATTGATTAAAACTGACGACTCGACGGATCAAGAAGGCGGAACTTCCTGGAAAAAATCTACTTTCATGATTAGTAAACACTGTTAGTATTTAATGGCTTCAGGGAAATGAGACGAGGTTCAGACTTCACAAACTGAAACCTGTCTGTGTGTATCAGGGACATGTAGAGTGAACCCGGAGATCTCTGTATTAATTGCACATTTCTTGACGTATTGTAATAAAATTATGTTAAACTGAGAACTTGAACTTGGTTTGCTTTTATTTATTGTTATTTATTTAAATTGTTTTGTTTTTTTAAAGCAATGAAACTATTTATTTTAGTGTTTATTCCTGTTTTATTTATTTTATTGTTCTTGTTGTTTGTTTATATAGAGCACTTTGTTGCAGCTGTGGTTGTTTTAAAGTGCTTTACAAATAAAGTTGAGTTGAGTTTCTTTTGTTGTTACTATTTTTAATGTCTGTTTTGCATACCGCTATTGGCTATTGTGTATCTATTGTAATGCCATTTTAGTTACTTACTTTTGAGTTTAATGTATGGTATGTGTGTGAAAACTTGAAAAAATTAAGTTAAAACAGACGCTTTACAATGAAACTGACAGATGATCCCAACTGTACAAAATGTGATCAGAACAATGTTGGCACATATCTTCATGTTTTTTGGGAATGCCCCTCTGTGTCTGGCCTTTGGTCCAAAGTGTATAGGTGCCTTGAAAATATTTTAGGGGTTCCCATCCCGATGCATCCCCCTCTACTTCTATTCAATGATGACTGCATTCTTAGTGGCAATACCAGATTGGCACAGAGGAAAATTATATTTGCAGGATTGACTGCTGCTAAGAAAACAATAATATACTCATTGTTTTCCCCAAACACTTCATCAGCAAAAGAATGGCTAAATCGCTTTAGAGACATTGCCCTTTTAGAAAGGTCATACACAAAGTGCGAGCATCTACAGTGCAGGCCTGGGACGTCCTTATTGGTTCCCTCTCTGACATAACATTACTTGCTCGCATATAAGGTGTTACTGTGAATTATACTGTCTTTATGTATCTGTATTCTGCCCTACAAAGTCTAACTGCAGTAACTAGCAAAGGGTAAAACTGAGAAAAACTGCTTTAAAAGGTTTTTTTTAACGTTTTTTAACTGGCCAGCCAAATGGGTTATATGTAGGTAAGTGATATGACACTTATTTCTACAGGTATTTATGATGTAATTTTTACGCTCAAAAATCATGACAAATTATTTGACCTTTGACCCGAGAAGTGTAGTTACTGCTCTCTGGTTTTGCTGTAAAAGGTTCAAATAGTAATGCAAAAACAGAGTGCAGCAACAACGTTTTGTCTTCTTTCAGCTTTTTGTTTTCAGTGAATAAACATTTTTAACTTGATTTTGTTATAAGTGTATTTAAAAGTGTTTAACAACTGTATTCAAAGATTTGTGTATTTTAGACTTTATATCATAAAGTAATGTTATATTTTAGTCTTAATATCATTTTATCTCACTTTTTAACCTAAATCACTATCTAGATAATAATTTCTTTATC